>NC_079189.1:572156933-572302073 GCF_029499605.1 Hyla sarda | reverse complement strand
GTCTGCAGTTGAAGATCACTGTTGGGTTCAGAATCTTTTTTTTTCTAGATTTTGCACCTTTAAAATTGGGTGCGTCTTATATACCGGTGCGTCCTATAGGGCGAAAAATAAGGTATACATATATATATATATATATATATATATATATATATATGGTAATTTCAACGGATTTTTGTCACATTTTTATAAATTCCTCACCAATGCAAAAAACCAGACTCAAAACATGCATACCACAGCCAAACACAGGAATCCACGTATATGAAAAGTCGCAAAAAACACACTGCGCCAAATATTGATACAATTTTACCCAAGAAAACAAGGGTAAAATGCTTAATAAGTGTTTTTCAACCAGGGTGCCTCCAACTGTTGCAAAACCACAACTCCCAGCATGCCCAGACAGCCTTCGGCTGTCTGGGCATGCTGAGAGCTGTAGTTTTGTAAAAGCTGGAGGCACCTCCTCCTGGTTGGATAACGCTGCTCTAGGATATGGACGTCACTGCATAGGGAACTGCAAATGTGAATAGGGCACTATAAGGGCACATTCACACTACCTCTCAGAAATTCCAGTGCAGCAGCCTCCCATGGTCTACAATGGGAATCTACGGCACAGCGCACACTGCTGAATTTTTGCCACGGAAAGTCAAATTCTGGACTCCCAAGAAAGAATCAACATGTTTAGTCTTCTGGCGAAATCTGTTTTGAAATGTATTGCAATGGCACATGTCCCAGCGGCCCTAGCACTGGCTGAGATGGTGTCTGCTGTGCATGGAATATCCGCCATGTAATTTCTTTGGGTGGTCGCAGTGCACCCTTATAGTAAATGGCCTTGATGGTGTCTGTGCAAATGCTGTATGCAGCTGTCTGACTACCATAAGTGAGGGCATACCCCTAAATCAATCAATTATCTTTCAAGGATTTTTCATTTTATCTGGTCGCTAGGGGGCAGCCTTTCATCTTTGGATTGCCAACCTTCGGCACTGCAGATGTTGTGGACTACATCTCCCATGATGGCCTAACAGGGAAAATGCTGCCAAAGCATGAAGGGAGATGTAGTCCACAACAGTGCCGGAGGTTGCCTACGCCTACCTTGGGCTATGTTCACATGGCTTATGTTGCATGGAATGTCCAGCCGGAAAACCATAGACAGCCATGCATTTCCGAGCGGATTCTGCAGAAAGAATTGACATTCTGCCGAGGTTAAAATAGAGATTTCCGCAGCATATGTTTCCGGGTGGAAATTTTTCTGCCGAATTCCTATTTGGTAATTCCGTTGTGTGAACGAGGCCTTAAAGAAAAATCCAGGCACCTATCTGCAGAAACTCCCATTCTCATGCCTGACCCCGAAGCAGATTTATCCGCACCCCGTTCCTGATGTACTTACTTGGTGAAACTGTCGGATGATCATTTGCTCGGTAATGATGACAGTCCGCACTCCATATATCAGGCGACACGTAGCTAGACGGAGAGGAAGAAGATGGTCGCGAAGTGGAATATTTACACTGGCAAATTCTTTTCCTCAGAATATTTGAGGGTTGGCGTAATGCTCGGCGCAAAGAATTATGGCAGAAAAATGTGACCAGTGACCGAGAGCCCCTCAAACTGTATGTGTACCCTGCCCACCTAAATACACACTGCATCCTAAACGTGGCCCAGCTGGCAATTCTCCTGGATTTCTGCTGCTGTCAAGTGAAGGAAACACATTACATCAAATGCTTGGATGTTTAACCACAGATGAAGGCCAGCGACAGGGGCAGCGGGTACGCGACCTGACGGGAGTTGTAGTTTGGAACTTTAAGGTCCACTAAAAAGACAAAAGAACTGGTGCCCCTGAATGCCTTTGCCTGTTCAAGCATCCTGGGAGTTCATATTCTGTCCTACTTAATTATCTCCAGCCATTTGGAAGTGATGCTGAAACATAAATAAATAAATAAATACATACAGTATACACATACATTGGATAGATAGATAGAGATAGATAGATAGATAGATAGATAGATAGATA
Source organism: Hyla sarda (assembly GCF_029499605.1). Lineage (NCBI taxonomy): Eukaryota > Metazoa > Chordata > Amphibia > Anura > Hylidae > Hyla > Hyla sarda. The sequence goes on along the minus strand of NC_079189.1, from coordinate 572,300,071 downwards.
GATAGATAGAAATTAGTGTTTGGGTCCCATCCGAAATGAGGCCACCTTCACGTGGTGAATGGGGGACACATATTAATCAAAAAGTGCGGTAAGAGCCTCCATTTTTTGACCAAGTGCTGCTGCAACCTTCTTTTTTGCATACTTAGATAGATAGATATGAAATAGATAGATAGATATGAGATAGATAGATATGAGATAGATAGATAGATAGATATGAGATAGATATTAGATAGATAGATAGATATGAGAGATAGATAGATAGATATGAGATATATAGATATGAGATAGATAGATATGAGATAGACAGATAGATATTAGATAGATAGATATGAGATAGATAGATATGAGAGATAGATAGATAGATATGAGATAGATATGAGATAGATAGATAGATAGATAGATATGAGATAGATAGATAGATAGATATGAGATAGATAGATATGAGATAGATAGATAGATATGAGATAGATAGATAGATAGATAGATAGATATGAGATAGATAGATAGATAGATATGGGATAGATAGATATGAGATAGATAGATAGATATGAGATAGATAGATATGAGATAGATAGATTGATAGATATGAGATAGATAGATATGAGATAGATAGATAGATATGAGATAGATAGATATAAGATAGATAGATATGAGATAGATAGATATGAGATAGATAGATAGATAGATATGAGATAGATAGATAGATATGAGATAGATAGATAGATATGAGATGAATATTAGTGTTGAGCGGCATAGGCCATATTCGAATTCGCGAATATTCGCGAATATATGGACGAATATTCGTCATATATTCGCGAATATTCGCATATTCGTTATATTTCCGTTTTATTTTCGCATATGCGAACATTCGCGTATGCGAAAATTATCATGTGAAAATTAGCATATACAAAATTTACATTCGCGAATTGCGAATATTCGCGAGCAACACTAATGAATATATCCGCAGCACTCCAATAGGTGAAAAAACTTTGATTCCATAAGCAAAAGGTGAATGTCAGACAGCTACGTTTCGACCAGCTCTCCCGGTCTTTCTCAAGCCACAGTACAAATGGTGCATAACACACTATATATAGGGATACCTATCTGGTATCAAATTATTAAATTAAGTGCAATAATTTACATATCTTGTCATGTCAAAAACCGTGATACAGTGCAATACAATTCTCAAATCTAAATTTACAAACACAGTGCATATCAATATTCCACACATAAATCACTCCCCCCAATATAAAATATCCAAAATCCCTTAATTGCAGTCCTGATTACCTCTCAGGGCACCTGCGTGAACAATTAAAAACAATTAAAAACAATAACTTACAGTAAAGAGAAGGAAGTCACTCTCTCCGGATCTACACGTGAGTTCTAGCGTGTAAACATTACATTGCGCATGTGTACCGGACATACGTCATCCAGCATGGGTCCCGCGATATCAGAGGCATAGATGTCACCATGGCAACCCGGTCACAGCAACGCAGTGTTGTTTTACAATAGTGTTCTGGGCAGTTAAGTGCATAAACTTAATATCTATAGTAAATAATAATATTTGCCGGAATACAGAGTTTGTTATTCTCCTCAAGTTCCGCTGTATGTCGGCTTGGTCCACGCATGCGCAGACCTGTTGGCGTGTGTGCCAGCACCATATTAGAGTAGGGCAAACAAAAAATATTAAATGAAAATAAAAAATGAAGATTAAAAGAAAACTCAGTACTTGTGCATAGGTTCCGGCTCGGTGGTTTTCCAAGCAAATATTCATTCACACTTCCCATATATATAAGTCAGCATGGTGGTATCCATGGGTAACCGGATCCGGCACAATGAAGTGTCAGAACATCCAGGTCCTCCTAGGTCCCGTTGTCATACGGGATTACAAGGAGAGCCATTCCACTACCGTGCCATCTGACTAGACCCTCACGGTCACTTTATAAAGGGACACTTATTTTTATCTGCACACATCCACCATCACCTACTGAACCCAAATATTGCACATTGTAAAGGAAATGAAAAAATATAACAATAAAAAAGAAAGGAAAAAGAAAATGAATAATAATTAAATGAAAAAAAATATATAAAAAAAGATTAGAAATAAAAATTAAATACAAATTAGACAAAAATTAAATAAAAACAAAGTGATAAATGTGAGTAATAGGGTGAATCTATTATATGTGTGTTGATCTTAAGGTGATTATATGTACCCAACACTGCGTGCAGTGACCCCGCAACCACGTTTTACATATCAATGCCCCTGATTCGTCACGTCCCTCTGAATGACCACAAAGGTGAGAAATATATATCTTTAACCCATTTATTCAAGAAAATAATCAAAATTTTAAATCCAAAATCCGGGTGAATATATTATTCCCCTCTTCAACTGTAAGAAAGAAAGAGAGATATTAATATATTATTTTAAGCAATACTCATATTCTTATTGCATATAGAGACATTTGTACTAATTTATACTGTTTCAGAGGTGCCACCTCATCTGGGCAACGTCAGACTACTACCTCTTTCCTGCCACCCTATGTGGAGTCTTGAACTCTACATTCAAGCCATTCGGCTTCAATGTATTTAAGTCAAAGATCCACCTAAGTTCCTTTCTCTTGAGTTTCCCCTGTCTATCTCCCCCTCGCCTCATGGGGGGAACCTGATCTACCACCATAAATCTCAATTCTTTTTCAAGATGACCCATTTCAGTGAAGTGTTTTGCGACTGGCAAATCCATTTTTTTCTTTCGGATCGTATATCTGTGTTGATTGAGTCTGGTCTTTAAATCCCATGTGGTCTCCCCAACATAGAGGAGACCACATGGGCACCACAGCACATACACCACAAAAGTCGAATTACATGTGAGAAAGTGTTCGATTGGGTACCTTTTTCCTGTGGACGGATGCACAAATTCGGTTCCCTTGTGCATCAGTCCACAGTTCACACAGGCTCTGCAAGGATAACTCCCTTTTCTTGGGGTTTTCAAAAATGTCTGTGTACTATCCGTTCTATTAGACACATCAATTCTAGCAAGTGTCTCCTTCAGGCATGTGGGGCGCCTAAACAACATCAATGGTGGGAAGGTAAACTCAGGGATATGGCTGTAGCCCCCCCAAAATGTGAGCAAATTTTCTAACAGTTTTTCCAATCTCAGGGGATAAGTCGTTGTAAGTTGTAACAAACGCCACCTGTCCCCCTTCTGATTTCTGTTTCCTACGTACGTCCGTTAAGTCTCTTTCTTGTGTTCTGACTCTCCGTCTGTGTCTTTCTATTAAGTCTCGGGGATACCCTCTGTCTCTAAAATTCTTAGCCATCCTGTCCAATGCCCTCTCTAGCTTGTCAGGTGTATCGGTGATCCTCCTTGCCCTCAGCATTTGGCTAAAGGGCAAGGAGTTCACCTTCGACCGAGGGTGGCAACTGTCATACCTGAGTAATGTATTGGTATCCGTCGCTTTGGTGTAAAGATTGGTGGTCAAATGTCCCTCCTGTATCGTCACTGAAACGTCCAAGAAACTCACTTTTTGAGTCGAATGTGTCAATGTAAAGCTGATGTCTGGATCTCTATTGTTCAAGTACTCCTGAAAAGATAAGAGGTCAGTTAGATCACCCGTCCAAATCAAGAAAATGCCATCTATGTATCTCCACCACTCCAGTATTTTTACTTCAAAATGTGCAATAAAAATGTTTGAATACGTAGGCGCAATATTGCTTCCCATCGCGGTCCCACGCTTCTGAACGAAAAACTGGTCGTTGAAGACAAAATAGTTGTTCTCTAACACCAGCTTTAACAGGGTCACAATGAAATTGATTTTTTCTTCTGGAAATTCAGCTAGTTGAAACCTCCTGGTCACTGCCCTACACCTCCCTCAGGCTGGATGGAGGTGTAGAGGCTGACCACATCAAAGGAGGCTATGATGGACCCCTCCGGAACCTGAACTGAGGAAATTTTGTTTAAAAAGTCAGATGTGTCCCTGATATATGACCTGGTGTTCATGGGGAATGGTCTCAGTACTTTATCCAAAAATACCGAGATTCTGGATGTAACCGAATTCCTACCGGACACTATTGGTCGGCCCGGAGGATTCTCCTTATCTTTATATATCTTCGGTAGAAGATACAGCATTGGTGTCATGGGAAATAGTACAATCAAAAATGTCTTAGATAAATAGGTAGAGAGATATGAGATAGATAGATATGAGATAGATAGATATGAGATAGATAGATGGATAGATAGATATGAGATAGATATATATGACATAGATAGATGGATAGATAGATAGATATGAGATAGAGAGAGATAGATAGATATGAGATAGATAGATAGATATGAGATAGATAGATATGAGATAGATAGATATGACATAGATAGATGGATAGATGGATAGATAGATATGAGATAGATAGATAGATATAGATACATAGATAGATAGAGAGATATGAGATAGATAGATATGAGATAGATAGATATGAGATAGATAGATAGATGAGAGATAGATAGATGAGATAGATAGATATAAGATAGATAGATAGATAGATATGAGATATATATATATATATATATATATATATTAGATAGATATGAGATAGATATGAGAGAGATAGATACATATGAGATAGATAGATGTAAGATAGATAGATATGAGATAGATAGATAGATATGAGATAGCTGGATAGATATGAGTTAGATGGATAGATAGATAAATAGATATGAGATAGATAGATAAATAGATAGATATGAGATAGATATGAAATAGATAAATAGATATTAGATAGGTGGATAGATATTAGATAGATAGATAGATAGATAGATAGATACTAGAAAGATGGATAGATAGATACATAGATAGATAGATATGAGATAGATAGATAGATAGATAGATATGAGATAGATAGATATGTGATTGATAGATATTGTTAACTATAACATGATGCCTCCTGAGATGACAACAGAGAACAACAGCTGAAAACTACACTCCGCTATAAGGGGCTGATAACAGAGAACACAAGCATTAAACTGCACATCAATTGGAAGGGATTGTTGTCCTCTTAATAAGGTCATATTCTGTGGATTCCCTGTGTCCATCGTGCTGCATGTCTCTTTATGATGGACATTGGCTGCTCATACATTGTAACTGTACAGTTTTCAGTATGTAACATTACAGGCGGAGTGCTTCCTGTACAGTTAAGGTCCGGGCCTAAATATTCGGTCTTTAAACCCGGCCTGAAACCATGGGATTCTCCTTCCCAGCATTCCTGAATTTCCAGCGTTTGCTTCTTACCGCAATCCTTTAAATGAATCCAGCCCAAGAGCAGGAATCCAGGGCGCAGGCAGCTGGTCCAGGTTATACCATTACAGCACAGTGGTCTCTGTTCATAGGCGGCAGATCCAGGGGTGACCAGGGGATTAGCCGAAGGGTAATCCAAGACGACTTCAGGCGAGAAGGTTCGGTTTCAAGGATCCCTGAAGAATTTCATGGAGAAGTATTTGTGTATTAGACAATATCTTCCAAGATTTTCATGCACAAAGGGTTAAATAAATATACAATAATACAGTCAAATTTCATTGGTATTAACAGGGTTAATATTCGGGATTTACAGATAGTCATAGTACGAGTTTAGAACAGAGTTTCCCAACCAGGGTGCCTCCAGCTGTTGCAAAACTACAACTCCAGCACGCCCGGACAGCCTTCGGCTGTCCGGGCATGCTGGAAGTTGAAGTTTTGCAACAGCTGGAGGCACCCTGGTTGGGAAACACCGCGGTAGAAAGTAAACACTCGCTCTACTGCTGGAATTTCTGTCACCACCCCTTTCCTCTGAATAGAATGCAAATATCCATGCATTTGACCCCAAAACAACCCCATCCAGATGAACGGGACTGATCATCACCTGAAATTTAGGCAACAAAATCTGCCGTGTGTGAATCCACCGATAAAATGAAGCTGGCGCAGCGATCAGCTGGTTATGGCTTTTCTGATCTCGTGTGATCGGCTCATAGAGGCATACATTTTACCTGCAGCGGCCACTACAGGAAACGTGGAGTATTACATGCAAAGCTTTCCATGTCAGTGCTTTACCTGCTCTGGCACATTCAGGCTATGTTCACACAGGGTTAATAATATGCTTGTTTCACAAACAAATTGAGCCTTACATTTTCAAGCGCTTTTATTTTATTTTTTTAAACTAATTTCTAATAGGGTGCTATGGTTACGCAAAACTTATCCTAGGGTACGTTCACATGTACAGGATCTGCTGCATATTTTCTGCAGCTGATTTTGCTTCCCATTAACTTCAATGGAGCAAAAATATGCAGCAGATCCTGTATGTGTGAACGTACCCTTAGGGTAGGGTCACACCTAATCGATCCGCAGATGACCCGACCCAACAGTGTGCCTTCTGCTGTGCTTGTCTGTTCATTGCAGCAATCCGCTGCTAGGAGCAGACACACATGGACCTGCGAGTCATTGTGCGCACGCCCAGTATACTCACAGTCATCATTGCTGCTCCCTGAGCTAAGCCGAGAGCGAGCAAGATGACTGCGAGTACACTGCGCATGCGCACAGTCCATATGTGTTTGCTCGTAGTGGCGGTGATGTAAAGTATTTCCAATCTGTGAAAAACGCCATACGCATGCGCGGGTCTACGCTATTTGCATAGACCTAACGTACACTACGCTAATCGCGCATGCGTATGTCGTTTTCCACAGATTAAGCGATATGAAAAATCCACGGGCACGCACTGCGCAGGCGCGATCCTACGTTAGAACTACTGCGCGTGCGCGACATTACGCAATTAGCGTAGCGTACGCTAATAGCGTCAACTCGCGCAAGCGCATGCCGTTTTTCACAGATTGGAAAATACTTTACATCACCGGATTGGCGCTAGGAGCAAGCATGCCCAGCAGGAGCCACATCATAGGGTCGGGTCATCGGTGCAGCGTAAACTATATACAGTGGTCCCTCAAGTTACAATATTAATTGGTTCTGGGACGATTATTGTAAGTTGAAACCATTGTATGTTGAGACCAGAACTCTAGGGAAACCTGGTAATTGGTTCTAAAGGCACCAAAATGTCATCCAAAATTAGGAAAAAGTGAGGATTAAAGAAAACTAAGTAGATAACTAATATAGATAAAGCAAGTCCTTATATATAAAAGTAGGAAAGATCTTCTGGGAGCTGTAATCACGGTCTATGTCAGTGTTTCCCAAGCAGGGAGCCTCCAGCTGTTGCAAAACTACAACTCCCAGCATGCCCGGACAGCCAAAGGCTGTCCGGGCATGCTGGGAGTTGTAGTTTTGCAACAGCTGTGGCCACCCTGCTTGGGAAACACTGGTCTATGTAGAGGACAGGAGCTTCTTCAGGGTCCTGTTCAGTACACAGTGTCCTAAAAAAGTAACATGGAGCCGCCCTCACCTGGTGTCCAAAGGAGCAGCTAACCCTGGTACAGGTAAAGAGTACAGAACATGTAATACCAGACACCAGTCAGTGCATGCACTTCAGTAATACAGGGGTTTTATCAGTAAATTGCCCATTTTGATTGGTCGGTTCTTCCAGCCATTGACAGGTTTCATAGATCTGGACTGTAGGTAGCATTGTATGTTGAGTCTGGTTTCAACTTACGATGGTCCAGAAAAGACAATTGTATGTTGAAACTATTGTATGTTGAGGCCATTGTAAGTTGAGGGATCACTGTATATTTATACACACACTTTGTTCCCTCTCTCTGTGTGAAAACCAAAGTGGAATTGGAAAAAAAGGTATCTGCCAGCTGCCAACCCTTAACATTGGTCAACGATTAGGGAAAATTGTAGTATATAGTTTGCCAATTTCTTTTATATTTCTATAGAGAACTGGTGCAGCTCTAGCGGAGTCTTGCAGATTACAATACACTGCCATTTGTCAATGTCTTACAATGCGAGCAATGAGTCCCTGGATTTTTGGCATTAAGCTCAAAGAAAGGCTTTGTTATATGTCACTCAGTACCTGATCCTGATCATGTACATACATTTTGTATGTGTCTAGCACCTATATTTCTCTAATAAATACCTTATATCTGTTGCTTAATGGGTTTGTCATTCTGTGCTTTGAAGGGGCATGTCCTCACTCTGCATGACTCATCTTCTTCCCTGAGTCTGCTGTGCTGTGCCTCTTCATCCAATCAGTGTAGTCTGATAGGACAGGAGTGAGCACAGAGGAGTACTAGTCCCACCCTTCACTTTCTGGGCTTTGTCCATGCATGTGGACAAAGATGATGCTGCAGCCGGACAGGATTATGTTCTGGATGGTATGGGGACCCCTGGTGATCATTTTTATAAGCCATGAGTTCTATAAAATGGAGATAACATACATTTTTTATGAAGGACATTACAAAGGTTAATGTTCTGCCAAAGTGCATAACATAGAAAAAGTTTTTGAACCTGACAGTGACCATTTAAAGGGAAATGGAGCATTGCTAGTCATGTGGTGGCTTTCTATTTGTCACTGCATTGCCATTAAAGGGGTACTCCGCCCCTAGACATCTTATCCCCCCCACGATCTCTGCTGCGGCACCCCAGACATCCGGCACAGAGAGGGAACTTCGCTCCATGCAGGATGACTGGCGATGCAGGGAGGAGGCTCGTGACATCACGGTCATGCCCCGCTTGTGACGTCCCGCCCCCTCAATGCAAGTATATGGGAGGGAGCGTGACCGCCGTCATGCCCCCGCCCATAGGTTTGCATTGATTGGGCGGGGCTGTGACGTCACAAGCTTCCAGCACTGCACCCAACACTCTAAATGAACACTGGGTGCAGCAGGGAGGGACCCCCACGATCAGACATCTTATCCCCTATCCTTTAGAGGGGATAAGATGTCTAGGGGCGAAGTTTCCCTTTAAGGGAATTTTGGGGCTTTCAGTTCCACATCTGATTCAGGGAGCAGGGAAGGGAAGCGGATTTGTGTGTTTAGTGCTGATGTGTCTGTGGTGTCCTAAATAACTCATTAATCTATGGCTGGAACAGTCATTGTATTATCACCGTAGACTGCTGTGGTGTCAGCGGGGTGCAATGCAGGGCGGATGTTATAACCCAAGGGGCAGATGTTATTAACCCCTTCTTTTTGTGACGCCAGGGCGTGCTTTAGCCTCAAAGGGGTACTCCGTCCCTAGACATCTTATTCCCTATCCAAAGGATAAAGTATTAGATGTCAGATTGTCGGGATCATTACTGCACAGAGCGAGTTTGCTCTAAGAGTAATGACGGGCAATACAGGGGCCGGAGCATCGTTACGTCACGGCTCCACCCCTCATGATGCCACAGCCCGCCCCCTCAATACAAGTCTATGGGAGGGGGCGTGGTGGTCATCACGCCCCCTGCCATAGACTTGCATTAGGGGGCGGGCCGTGATGTCACGAGGGGAGGAGCCATGGCGTCACGCTGCTCCTTCCCCTGTATCACCTGTCATTACGCACAGAGCGAACTCAGGGTCCTTTGCATAGGGGATAAGATGTCTAGGGGCGGAGTTCCCCTATAACCACCTGAAGGTAATACCGCTGGTTCTGGGCTAGGCACGGGGGCAATGAAGACAGCGACGCAAAGTTACGGATAACGGTAGCTTTACTGAGGGTAGACAGATGACACAGTCTATGCAGTACAGCCAAGATCCCAAGGAGGTGACACAGGGGGACCTCGCAGGCTTGCTGGGACTTGCAGTATGTAGAGACACTATTGTGCCGGCCATGGAGACTATATAGAAGACTTGACTGACTGACAATTGACCTGAAGATGACTTTGAGCTTACTTGAGCTGACTTGTGGCTGCAGACTTTAGGCTTGAGGCCTCCAATGCTTTTGACACACTCTGAGACGACTGCACTGGACCTCAGCAGGAATAGCACTGAGCTAAGAGAGAGATTGCAGCTCCTCCCCTGGTTTTATAGGGGGGCTGTGCGAGGAGCCCATAGGTCACTTGGGAGGTCACCTTGTCAATAGTGCCTCCTGGGTAACAATCACATGGTCATAGCAAATAAAGAAACATTACACTTTTAATGTATAACAAATGTAACACTGGAGGGGGGCCCTGGGGACATAAAGGGACACTGCCTGACAAGGCAGGAGAGGTAAGGGGAAACACCATCCCATACTGGGCCACCACACTATGCTGTGTCAACAAGTTTAATCTTGGGAAGAACATACAGGAAGAGTAGCCGAGTATTGTGTGGTAAGTGTAACTGAGGCCTCTTCAGGCTCCACAAACAGCGAGTTGAGACAACACTCATATAACCCAGTCCCTTCTGTCTGGGCCTTGTGGAGAGCGAGGACCTCTCTGTACATTCCTGCTCCACTCTTTAAACCTGGAATGTTTGCAATGTCTTTGTTTTCAGCTCCTGGGCTGGATAATGGGCCGGCGTATTATTATTATTGCTATTTTTCTTAATATGCCAGTTGTAAGGAGGGAGGTGGTGGATGAGATCCAGTTCCCGTGTTACTTTCCCAAAAGTATCTTATTGCAGGGACTTAGAGGTCGGGTAAAAAACGCTTTTTTTCCCTTACTGTTTAACAAATACAAACATTGTGCGGTGGACATGGAGGAGGAAGAGTTGGAACGGGTTTTAAGGCTGGGGTCACATTTGCATTCTTATGGAGGTCGTTCCTTTTCTTAAAGAAACAGTAAATCCCAAAGGGTTTGGATCTCTAATACACGGTACAAAGGGATCTGTCGTCACATTCTACCTGAACCACGGGTCAGCAGTGTGGTCCCCGGTGGCTTCTCCATGGTTGATAGATCCTTCCTTATAACTAAAAGAAGATATATAAAAATCAAGGCAGGTGGGGTGGAAAGAAGCCGCCAGTGACCGCCCTGATGACTTGTGGTTCGGGCAGCATGAACTCTGCTATAGAAATAAGTGGTGAACATACTATACGTGTAAACAGGGATGTGCACAGTCATTTTGGAGCGCAGGGGCCCAAGTAAAAAAAATAAAAATAAAAAAAAGGGCAAGTCTGTGTTTAGTATGGCTGTACTGTGACATTACTGTGTATTATCCCTGTACTGTGCGTAAATCGCCTCAAAATGAATAATGTGCTTGTTACTAGGGGGTTCAAAGGGCAAATGCAGAAAAAGGGCAGGGGCCCAAGCCCCCGTTTTTGTCTGGGCATGGAGGTGCTGAATGACAAGGGGGCCCCTAAGAAAATAATAATGCTCCCTACTGTGTATATGATCAGCCCAGCAAAATGCAAAAAGAAACAATGGTGGGCCTAGGCTCTGAAACGATTAAGGGGCCATAGGTCCAGCAGAAGACAACCCCATTCGGGGGGTGACATTGGAGAAATCACTTATCACCAGAGCCTTTTTCTTATGGGCTGATTCACAAATAACATGTAACCTTATTGAGGATACAACGATCCATTATTACATTAAAACACCTACCAGGTCTCCCTGAAGCCGCCAACACAGCTCTGACCTCTAAAGCCCGGACTCCACCAGACTGTGGTATCTGCAACAAGACATCAGCAGCAGATCCTATAGCCTATATGAGGTGCGGCCTCCATGGATCGAATGCTTCCCAAAAATGATCTATCAGATTGAGATCTGAGGAACCTAAAAGGTAGAGTCACCACCTTGATCTCTTTGTCATGTCTGAACAATCTTTGATGTGTGTCCGACGGCATTATCCTGTCAAAAGAGGCCACTGCCATTAGGGGGTACCTCTGCCATGAAGGGATGGGGGGGGGGGGCTTAGACTGTGCAATGGTTAGGTAGGTGGCAGGGGCGTACCTAGAGCATTTGGCACCCGGGGCGGACCCTTTGTTTGGCACCCCCCTTAGTACGCCACTGGTAGGTGGTATGAGTCACAGTAACATCCGCACGATAGCAGGACCCAAGGTTTCCAGCAGAACATTGCCCATTACGCTGCCCTCGCCAACTTGTCTTCTTCCTGTAGTGCATCCTGGTGCCTTCCCCAGGTAAGTGAAGAGATGGCAGCAATTGCTCTGCATTTTCTCTACAGAAGCTCTTCTGTGGAATTAGACCAGATGGGCTAGTGTTCACTTCCCAATGCCTAGAACATTATTTAAAGGGGATACTCCAAAGGATAGGGAATAAGATGTCTGATCGCGGGGGTCCCGCTGCTGGGAAACCCCCGCAATCTCCCTGCTGCACCCGGCGTTCATTTAGAGCGTCAGGTGTAGTGCCGGAGGCTCGTGACGTCAGAGCCATGCCCCCTCAATGCAAGTCTATGGGAGGGGGCGTGACGGACGTCACGCCCCCTCCCATAGACTTGCATTGAGGGGGAGTGGCCTGTGACATCACAAGTCTCCACTCCGCATCGCCAGTTATCCGGCATGGAGTGAAGTTCGCTCCGTGCACTGGATGTCTGGGGTGCCGCAGCCGAGATCGAGGGGTTCCTCAGCGGCAGGACCCCCGCGATCACACCTCTTATTCCCTACTCCTTTAAGGAAAGGCTCCCTGTAAAACTGGTTTGGGATGACTTTAATATAATAACACAAAATGTGCGATTTCTGCATTTCCCCAGAAACAGCACTATCCTTGTCCATGGCTGTGTCCAGTATTGCATCTTCGTAAAGTCAAATGAATAATGCAGTACCAGACACCGTCCATGGACAGATGTGGCGCTGTTTCCAGAAACAAGCAGATCCTTTTTTGTAGTCATGGATAACCCTACAGCAGAGATACAGTAATAATACTTGTATTGGGTATTGAGTACCAAGGGTGCCAGGGAAATTCTTGACTTCTAATGACGAGAACTTTATACAGGACACAGAAGAATGCATTAAAGGGGTACTCCGGTGAAAACCTTTTTTTTATTTTTTTATTTATTTATTTATTTAAATCAACTGGTGTCGGAAAGTTAAACAGATTTGTAAATTATTTCTATAAAAAAATATCTTAATCCTTCCAGTACTTATTAGCTGCTGAATACTACAGAGGAAATGCTTTTCTTTTTTGAACACAGAGCTGTCTGCTGACATCACGAGCACAGTGCTCTCTGCTGACATCTCTGTCCATTTTAGGAACTGTCGAGAGCGGCATATGTTTGCTATGGGGATTTTCTCCTACTCTGAACAGTTCTTAAAATGGACAGAGATGTCAGCAGAGAGCACTGTGCTCGTGATGTCAGCAGAGAGCTCTGTGTTCCAAAAAGAAAAGAATTTCTTCTGTAGTAATCAGCAGCTAATAAGTACTGGAAGGATTAAGATTTTTTTAATAGAAATACAGTAATTTACAAATCTGTTTATCTTTCTGGCACCAGTTTGTTAAAAAAATAAAAATAAAAAATGTTTTCCACCGGAGTACCCCTTTAACTAGGGCAGATCTTCAAGACAGATGGAACATGTTGTAGTATTGTTACTGTATCAGTCTAAAGGAATCTACATAGCGAACAAATGTGATGCCTGGAGCACTTGGACCTTTCCCAAACATAGAAGGTGTAGTCCTATAGACTCAGGAGAACGACCTCAATACAAGCCACAATCCATGACCTGAGGGCTCTATTCTAAAATCATGTATAATTCAGTTTACTCTTCCAATACAATGTTAAAAAAAAAACAGGGAGATTTTAATCTGTGCTAGATATTGTTGTATAAAAAATTTTCGGGTGTCGGAGTGTGAATATATGTACTGGGATCTCCATGTAGAACAACACTTTTTTTGGGGGGTAGAATGATAACGTGGCCACAGGATGTCCTGCTGACTGCACCCCTGATGATCAGCTGGAGGAACTCTGCAACTAGTGTTCAGTTTCGCTGCAGTGCCACTGTGGTCACTAGGGTGTTGCAATGGTGATGCAGAGTCTGGTGGTATTAAAGGAGTACTCCGGTGAAAACCTTTTTTCTTTTAAATCAACTGGTGCCAGAAAGTTAAACATATTTGTAAATTACTTCTATTAAAAAATCTTAATCCTTCCAGTACTTATTAGCTGCTGAATGCTACAGAGGAAATTCCTTTCTTTTTGGAACACTGATGACATCACAAGCACAGTGCTCTCTGCTGACATCTCTGTCCATTTAAGCAACCGTGCATAGCAGATGTATACTAAGGGCAGCATGGTGGCTCAGTGGTTAGTGCTGTTGCTTTGCTGTGCTGGGGCCTTGGGTTCAAATCCCACTAAGGACAACAATAAGTAAATAAAGACTTATTATTATTATTATAATAATGTCAGCAGAGAGAACTGTGCTCGTTATGTCATCAGAGAGCATTACAAAAAGAAAAGAATTTCCTCTGTAGTATTCAGCAGCTAATAAGTACAGGAAGGATTAAGATTTTTTAATAGAAGTAATTTCCAAATCTGTTTAACTTTCCGGAGCCAGTTGATTTAAAAGAAAAAAGGTTTTCACCGGAGTACCCCTTCAACCCTTAACCCCTTAAGGACCGGGGTTTTTTCCGTTTTTGCATTTTCGTTTTTTGCTCCTTGCCTTTAAAAAAATCATAACTCTTTCAATTTTGCACCTAAAAATCCATATTATGGCTTATTTTTTGCGCCACCAATTCTACTTTGTAATGACGTCAGTCATTTTGCCCAAAAATCTACGGTGAAACGGGAAAAAAAATCATTGTGCGACAAAATTGAAAAAAACAAAACGCTGTTTTGTAACTTTTGGGGGCTTCCGTTTCTACGTAGTAAATTTTTCGGTAAAAATGACACCTGATATTTATTCTGTAGGTCCATACGATTAAAATGATACCCTACTTATATAGGTTTGATTTTGTCGTACTTCTGGAAAAAATCATAACTACATGCAGGAAAATTTATACGTTTAAAATTGTCATCTTCTGACCCCTATAACTTTTTAATTTTTCCGTGTATGGGGCAGTATGAGGGCTCATTTTTTGCGCCGTGATCTGAAGTTTTTAACGGTACCATTTTTGCTTTGATAGGACTTATTGATCGCTTTTTATTCATTTTTAAATGATATAAAAAGTGACCAAAAATGCACTATTTTGGACTTTTGAATTTTTTTCCGCGCACGCCATTGACCGAGCGGTTTAATTAATGATATATTTTTATAATTCGGACATTTCCGCACGCGGTGATACCATATATGTTTATTTTTATTTTTATTTACACTGTGTTTTTTTTTTTATTGGAAAAGGGAGGTGATTCAAACTTTTAATAGGGGGGGGGGGGGGAGTTAAATGATCTTTATTCACTTTTTTTTTCCACTTTTTTTTTGCAGTGTTATAGGTCCCATAGGGACCTATAACACTGCACACACTGATCTTCTATGTTGATCACTGAGCAGTCATTCGGCGATCGGACAGCGAGGAGGCAGGAAGGGGCCCTCCCGCTGTCCTGTCAGCTGTTCGGGATGCCGCGATTAGCCGCGGCTATCCCGAACAGCCCGACTGAGCTAGCCGGGAACTTTCACTTTCACTTTTAGCCGCGCGGCTCAGCTCTGAGCACGCTGCTAAAGGGTTAATAGCGCACGGCGCCGCGATCGGCGCTGCGCGCTATTAGAGGCGGGTCCCGGCTTCACTATGACGCGGGGTTACTGTGTAACCCCGCGTTATATCAGAAGAGCAGGACCAAGGACGTACCGGTACGTCCTTGGTCCTTAAGGGGTTAATTGTCGTGACGCCAGGGTGCGGTTTGCTTAGTATTAGAGGTCCTGCTGCCAACCAGCCCACAAATGGCAGGGATAATAAACGGAATGTCCACAGCAGAATTTATGAGAACTGGAAACTTTTACTTGAACTTTTATGCAACAGTCTTTACAATGGAACAGTTTCTAAGGTAACCGGGTTGCAGGTTCCTCACAGGCTTTGCTGGGACTGATAGTAATGAGCTTTAAGCAGGCCACTGTGCTACTAATTTTAAGATTTGAGTAGAATAGTAGTCACACAGGATTTGTAGGTTGAGCTTTATAACTCACGGTTTAGTGGCTGCTGGTTCTTTAGGATCTGGCCTAGATGCAATGAATTTAGATGTGCTGAATGTGCTTGGTTGGTAGTCCGGCAGGAAGAGAGTGCAGGAACAAGAGAGAGAGAATTCAGAGACTACAGCCATTTATATAATAGGGGGGCTGGACTAAGCTCATTGGTCAGCAAACCTGTAAGTCCTGAACCCAGTGAACTCTGGGTACATCACATGACCAAGGAAGGTCCTTAATCATATATACATTCACAACTGTGGAACACATGACCTGGGAAGGTCCTATACATTTCTTATACCTAGACATTAAATAATATATATGTAAATACAATTATATGAGGCGACCAAGGGGCAAGCCCTGCAGGAGAGCCCTTTGGAGATGGAGGAGCTCTAGCTGAGAGGACTTAACGCAAGGGACAGGACGAAGTCCTGTACCGGGACACCTCACCACCACAGGAGAAATGAAGTGCTGCATCATTCCTTTTAAAATCAATACAAGTTGGGTCTTCCAGAGTGCAACCTGTCCTGGAACAAAGGACCTGTGTCTATAAAGCCAAATGTTCTTAAACCCAACACACATAGCTTTAGAAGTATAGCATAGGTTTTTAGTTGCTTTGGTGACTACTAGGGTTGCCACCTGGCCGGTATGTTTTCGTAATAGCCGGAATTTTGGCCGCCCTGACGGTATTTTTATGTTAAAAATACCGGCCATGCAATGACCGGTATTTATCCAACCAATCCTCCAACTCCCGGAATGTTGCACCATATACTATACCGGTGTTTCCCAACCAGAGTGCCTCCAGCTGTTGCAAAACTACAACTCCTAGCATGCACAGACAGCGTTGGCTGTCCGAGCATGCTAGGATTTGTAGTTTTGCAACAGCTGGAGGTACCCCTGGTTGGGAAACACTGACCTATACTATATACTACTATACAGTTCAACATGCTGGGAGTTGTAGTTTTGCAATAGCTGGAGGCACCCTGGTTGGGAAACACTGACCTATACTATATACTACTATACAGTTCAACATGCTGGGAGTTGTAGTTTTGCAATAGCTGGAGGCACCCTGGTTGGGAAACACTGACCTATACTATATACTACTATACAGTTCAACATGCTGGGAGTTGTAGTTTTGCAACAGCTGGAGGCACCCTGGTTGGGAAACACTGACCTATACTATATACTACTGTACAGTTCAACATGCTGGGAGTTGTAGTTTTGCAACAGCTGGAGGCACCCCTGGTTGGGAAACACTGACCTATACTATATACTACTATACAGTTCAACATGCTGGGAGTTGTAGTTTTGCAACAGCTGGAGGCACCCCTGGTTGGGAAACACTGACCTATACTATATACTACTATACAGTTCAACATGCTGGGAGTTGTAGTTTTGCAACAGCTGGAGGCACCCCTGGTTGGGAAACACTGACCTATACTATATACTACTATACAGTTCAACATGCTGGGAGTTGTAGTTTTGCAACAGCTGGAGGCACCCCTGGTTGGGAAACACTGACCTATACTATATACTACTATACAGTTCAACATGCTGGGAGTTGTAGTTTTGCAACAGCTGGAGGCACCCTGGTTGGGAAACACTGACCTATACTATATACTACTATACAGTTCAACATGCTGGGAGTTGTAGTTTTGCAACAGCTGGAGGCACCCTGGTTGGGAAACACTGACCTATACTATATAGTATAGGTCAGTGTTTCCCAACCAGGGATGCCTCCAGCTGTTGCAAAACTACAACTCCCAGCATGTTGGACTATAAAATAGTATATAGTATATACTACCATATAGTCCAACATGCTGGGAGTTGTAGTTTTTGTTTGGGGCAGCTGCTGAGCCACAAGTTGTATCAGGGCATGCTGGGAGTTGTAGTTTTTGTTTGGGGCAGCTGCTGAGCCACAATTTGTATCAGGGCATGCTGGGAGTTGTAGTTAGTAACTAACTGCAACCCCTGAATTTTATTAAAAAGAAAGCGATCAAAAAGCCACATCAAGACAAAAATGGTCCTGTTAATAACAACAGATCGGGGTGCAAAAATGAACCCACATACAGGCCCATATAAGGAGAAATAAAAAAGTTATAGGGGTCAGAATAGGACAACATTTGAGACCCTCCCGCATATGTGTATCCTGTGATGTCATGCATATATAATTGATTATGCAAAATAGCATGGCCGGTATTTTGTTTTTGCAAGAAAGGTGGCAACTAGAGATGAGCGAACTTACAGTAAATTCGATTCGTCACGAACTTCTCGGCTCGGCAGTTGATGACTTATCCTGCATAAATTAGTTCAGCTTTCAGGTGCTCCTGTGGGCTGGAAAAGGTGGATACAGTCCTAGGAAAGAGTCTCCTAGGACTGTATCCACCTTTTCCAGCCCACCGGAGCACCGGAAAGCTGAACTAATTTAGACAGGATAAGTCATCAACTGCCGAGCCGAGAAGTTTGTGACGAATCGAATTTACTGTAAGTTCACTCATCTCTAGTGGCGACCCTAGTGACTACTATCTGAGTAACTGTAGCTGATCAGGAGGACTCGTGTCTGCCATACAATAGACTTCCCCTTCATGCACCACAGACTTGTTTTACAACGTAGAAGACGTGGCTCTTGTCGTGATAAAATGCTGCGCAGATATTACAGGCTTTAGGTTTCTTGGGAAAATATTGTAAACGAATGAAAATACCCAGAAAAATACACAAGGACGTAAACAGTCCACGAGTACAGCAACAAACAGGAGATTATGACCTTCACCGGACGAACACTTCACCAAAATACAGATAGGAGATGTGACCTATAATAAAAAAGACATAAAAAACTATAAAACAAACAAGTAAAGATCATCCCGCCTCATAACGCCTCAGCTTGGCTGCAAGGAGGTATTGTTTTGTCTCATCCATTATGTTATTACCACCATTAGGGCAGAATCCTGACAAGGGAATTTTTACAAGTAGAAGCTAAATGCATCCAAAGCCTTCAGGAAACCATCAGAATGTCTGCAAGGTGTCTTCTGGAACCGCCAAGAATACTCCCTAACTCCGCCTGTCAGCCACAATAAGTGAACTTCTCATCTCTCTTTGGTTATGTTCACACTACGGAATGTCTGAGCGGGCGCCGTCAAAACCCTTCGGTGCTAGGACAGTGGGGACCACCACTGAAGGCAATGCAGGACACTCATAATTCTACTAAAAGAACAAACATGGCCGAATCCGGAATGTCCGACGCAGAATTTCTGCAGCGTGAATGGGTCAACGGAGGACAATGTAAGATTTGTGCAGAGATTCCCTAGTGTGAACAATACCATTTAAGGCAGTGTTTTCCAAACAGTGTTGCAAAACTACAACTCCCAGGATGTCCGGACAGCAAGAGCTGGAGACACGATGTTAGTCACAGTAGAACCACTCACTTGATGACGTTGCCCATTCTGGGCTCTGTAAGGAAGCGGACAGTCCTAGTGTACACATAAAGACACATAGAGCTGTCAATCACTGAGTAGGACCGCTCACATGACTACTTAGCCCAGAATGAGAAGAGATTTATATGACTAAATGACAAGTTATCCTGGAACTTGACAAGAATGACAAGAATCCTAACCCCTATCCCTAATCCTAACCCCTATTCCTAATCCTAAACCCTAATCCTAACCATTATCTCTAATCCTACTACCCTATCCCTAATCCTAATGTGGAGCTGAGAGAGTAATGGTGTCTAGGGTGTTGCAGTGATAGTGTAGGGTCTGGTGGTATTAACCCTTGAATGTCGTGTCGCCAGGGTGCGGTTTCCTCAATAGTAATGTTCCTACCGCCAAACGTCCCACAAACGGTAGGGAGAAATAAAGGAATGTCCACAGCAGATTTTATGAAGTAAACTGAAGAAACTTTACTTGCAGATTTTATGCAACGGTATTGAACATAATAGTCTTTTCAAGAGTGAACCGGGATACAGGTTCCTCACAGGTTTGCTGGGACTTGGAAGCAATGAGCTTTTGATGCAGGCCACTGTGCTACTATTTTAGAATATTTGAGCTGATAGTAGTCACACAGGACTCAGTAGTTTGAGCTTTGAGTAACTCACGTTTTCTGGCTTTGGGCCTAGCTTGAATTGAATTGATGCTGGTGAGATGATGAGATGTGCTTTGCTTTATAATCCGGAACTAAGAGCCTAGAATTTAGTGGCTACAGCCCCTTATATAATAAGGGGCTGTACAAAGCTCATTGGTCAGCAAGCCTGTTAGTTATGAACCCAGTGAACTCTGGGTACATCACATGACCTCCAAAGGTCCTTAAGCATTTTATACATTACAACTGTGTATCACGTGACCACTAAGGTCCCATACATATATTTCCTATTCATTAAATTATATATATATATATATATATATATATATATATATATATATATATATAGATAGATGCAAATCCTAAAATGTTGTAGTATCTTGTAATACCTTTTTTATTGGACTAACAGCATTTTGTAGAGACAAGCTTTCGGGATTCCTCCCTTTATCAAGTCCAAAGCAAATCTTGATAAAGGGAGGAATCCCGAAAGCTTGTCTCTACAAAATGCTGTTAGTCCAATAAAAAAGGTATTACAAGATACTGCAACATTTTAGGATTTGCATCTGCATCACTGGACTAATACGGCTACTCAAATTTACTATATATATATATATATATATATATATATATATATGTGTGTGTGTGTGTGTGTGTGAGTATATACATATATATGTGTGTATATATGTGTACATATATATTTATATATACAAACACACACATATATATATATATATATATATATATATATATATTAAATAACACATTTATATGAGGCGACTAGGGGTAAGCCCTACAGGAGAGCCCTATAAACATGAAGGGACTCTAGCTGCGGGGACCTTAAACAAGGGACAGGACCAGGTCCTGTACTG
The DNA here is from genome assembly GCF_029499605.1 of Hyla sarda. Taxonomy (NCBI): domain Eukaryota; kingdom Metazoa; phylum Chordata; class Amphibia; order Anura; family Hylidae; genus Hyla; species Hyla sarda. Next base: position 572,279,262 of record NC_079189.1, on the reverse strand, counting down.
GAATACCACACTAACCCCTAATCCTAACCTCTATCCCTAATCCTAACCCCTAACAGCGATCAGCACTTAGAAGGGCTTCCAGTACTTATTAGCAGCTGTATGCTACAGAGGAAATTCTTTTCTTTTTGATTTTCTTTTTTGTCTTGTCCACAGTGCTCTCTGCTGACACCTCTGTCCGTGTCAGGAACTGTCCAGAGCAGCATAGGTTTGCAATGGGGATTTTCTCCTGCTCTGGACAGTTCCTGATACGGGCATCAGGTGTCAGCAGAGAGCACTGTGGACAAGACAAAAAAGAAATTCAAAAAGAAAAGAATTTCCTCTGTAGCATACAGCTGCTAAAAAGTACTGGAAGGGTAAATATTTTTTAATAGAAGTAATTTACAAATCTGTTTAACTTTCTGGTACAAGTTGGTTTAAAAAAAAAAAATGTTTTCCACTGGAGTACCCCTTTAAGGCTGCTTTCACACTACAGAATCTCTGGGCAAACGAAATGAGGCCGGAGATTCAGAGTGCGGGCAGTGCCAACTGAATCAGTCGTCGCTAGGACCGAGCAGACATTGCCGTCTCCATTAGACAAAAAGGAGATCCATGGGTTTGGCCAATGTATATTCTATGTGTATGGGCAGCTTTAGCGTCTAGAGCAGTGTTGTTCAAACAGTGTGTCTCCAGCTGTTGCAAAACTACAACTCTCAGCATGTCCGGACAGCCAAAGGCTGTCCGGACATGCTGGAAGTTGTAGTTTTGCAATAGAACAAATGTTGGCTCTAGTAGACCATAAGACTCCAAACATTACATGGACATTAATGCTGCATGAACGTCAATGTGGCTGATATGAGACGACCATGAGACCAACTGGGACATATAGGTCATTGGTGACTCTAGAGGGGAAGTAGCTAACGTCTTCTCCTTCCATAGAATTCAATATGGTGACACATTCGAAACTTTCGAAACTTTCCCTAAGAGGATGACAGCCCAGTCTGAGCCGTTTCCGGTGTTACGCCACCGCCATGAAAAAATAAAACGCAGCCGGCGCGCTTTATGCTAATTAGTGGATTAATTAAAAAACAACAAAAAAAGGAATCATAAAAAAAAAAAGAGTCCCTGTAATTACGGAGGATTGTGTGTCACCATCACAGGAGACCGCCCCAGACCTGAGAGGAGCGTCTACATGTTCATTCATCCACCAGATAATGAGCCCTTTGTCTTGGGATGAAGAAGCAAGAACGGCTTTTCCAGAGATTATTATTTTACGCGGCGCGCCAAACAGTGGAGCACACAAAGCGCTGTCTGCTCCTACATAATGATGACATTACTCAGCATTATACACAGATAAAAGTCTTCGTATAAAGTACGCACAATGCAGACGGGCCCAGGGACAAGACAATTATTAGGATACAATGAACGACTTATAATAGGGAAGAGATAGCAATGGGTTCATTATATAGCACAGACTATTATAGGTGAGGTATAAGGCTATGAAGAGGGACAGCTCACCGAGAGTCACAGCAGTATGTGCCGCCGTCTGATGCCCCGTTATGTGTCCAACTTCTGTATTTGGCTCACAAAATCCCACTGTTCTGCTGCTCACTCGTTCTGACATCCACTGCTCAGAAAGGGGCTTGTCCGAGCCAAGCACTGAGCCCGCCCTCACTCACCATGATTTCACTTCCTCCCTGAATCTGCTGTGCTGTGTCTCTTTATCCGATCACTGCAGGCCAGGGGTGTCACTACATTAAAACATTTGGGGCCCATGCCCTGAATGTAAAGGCAAGTGCCCCGAATGTCAGCACTGCCTACTGTGTCTCGCAGACGCTGGCAAACAATAGCCCACGCCACCAGGCTGCTGTTTGCCAGCGGCGGCATGCCAGCGGGACACATATTCCACCAAGTACGCCCTTCGCCCTACGCCCTTCTCCAGTGCAGAGCAGGCCTTTTTAACAGCCGGGGCTGCTGGTTACAGACATGTGTGCCACCGTGCGCAGGCATCTCTGTTACCAGGGACTGACTTCAGTGACGTCATAAGCCCCACCGAGAGGAGCCCGGCCATATAAGTAAGGGGGTGGTGAAAATGTATGAATTTAATGGATTGATACAAGAAAAGTTTTAGGTTTGGGCCAGCTGTATAGTCTGCATCAGGGCATTCTGGGCATTGTAGTTAGTTACTGCAACATGCCCTGATACAGCCTATGGATCTGTGGGTGACCCAAAACTACAACTCACTACAAATGACTTTTTGGTTAATTAATATGTGAGAAAATAAATTAACAAAAAGTGATCAAAAAGTCCCGTCTAAACAAAAGTGGTAGCAATCAAATATACAGATCACAGCGCCAAAAATGAGCCCATGTACATCCCCGTATACGGAAAAATAAAAGAGTTATAGGGGCCAGAAAAGGACAATATTAAGTATATTACTTTCCCTACAAAAAGTAGTAAAATAAAACAAAGCCTATATAAATTGGGTATCGTTGTAATCGTATGGACCTACAGAATATAGACAGCATGTCATTTGTTTAAAAAGGACATTACAGTATGTAGAAGCTGAAAAAGAAATTTTGCAAAATGGTGTTGTTTTTTTCACCCCACAACTGATGTATTTATATATTGGGGGACACAGGGGCCTACAGCTATATATTGGGGAACACAGGGGCCTACAACTATATATTGGGGAACACAGGGGCCTACAGCTAGATATTGGGGCACAAAGGGGCCTATAACTATATATGGGGGCACAGAGGGGCCTACAGCTATATATTGGGGAACACAGGGGTCTACAGCTATATATTGGGGCACAAAGGGGCCTATAACTATATATGGGGGCACAGAAGGGCCTACAGCTATATATGGGGGCACAGAGTGGCCTACAATTATATATATATATGTGGGAACTATTACTGTGGGGCAATACAAATGGAGGGTTTGTATAGAGGTGAGGATTGTGCTGGAGAAAATAGTCTAAAATGTTTGTCTGGCAGGTTCTGTGGAGACGAGTCATGGTCGGGAGAAGTCATTATGGTCTTGGCCGGACAGAGAAGAAAAGGAAAAGTGAACAAATCCGATCAGAGAAGACGCCCCCTGTGATGGACTCAGAGAAGACGTCCCCTGTGATGGACTCAGACAAGACGCCCCCCTGTGATGGACTCAGAGAAGACGCCCCCTGTGATGGACTCAGAGAAGACGCCCCCTGTGATGGACTCAGAGAAGACGCCCCCTGTGATGGACTCAGAGATGATGGACTCAGAGAAGACGCCTCCTGTGATGGACTCAAAGAAGACACCCCCTGTGATGGACTCAGAGAAGACGCCCCCTGTGATGGACTTAGAGAAAACGTCCCCTGTGATGGACTCAGAGAAGACGCCTCCTGTGATGGACTCAGAGAAGACGCCCCCTGTGATGGACTCAGAGAAGACGCCTCCTGTGATGGACTCAGAGAAGACGCTCCCTGTGATGGACTCAGAGAAGACGCCTCCTGTGATGGACTCAGAGAAGACGCTCCCGGTGATGGACTCAGAGAAGACGTCCCCTGTGATGGACTCAGAGAAGACGCCCCCCTGTGATGGACTCAGAGAAGACGCCCCCTGTGATGGACTCAGAGAAGACGCCCCATGTGATGGACTCAGAGAAGACGCTCCCTGTGATGGACTCAGAGAAGACGCCCCCTGTAATGGACTCAGAGAAGACGCCCCCTGTGATGGACTCAGAGAAGATGCCCCCTGTGATGGACTCAGAGAAGACGCCTCCTGTGATGGACTCAGAGAAGACGCCCCCTGTGATGGACTCAGAGAAAACGCTCCCTGTGATGGACTCAGAGAAGACGCTCCCTGTGATGGACTCAGAGAAGACGCCTCCTGTGATGGACTCAGAGAAGACGCCTCCTGTGATGGACTCAGAGAAGACGCCCCCTGTGATGGACTCAGAGAAGACGCTCCCTGTGATGGACTCAGAGAAGATGCTCCCTGTGATGGACTCAGAGAAAACGCCCCCCTGTGATGGACTCAGAGAAGATCCTGCCAGTGATGGACTCAGAGAAGACGCCCCCTGTGATGGACTCAGAGAAGACGCCCCCTGTGATGGACTCAGGGAAGACGCCCCCCTGTGATGGACTCAGAGAAGACGCTCCCTGTGATGGACTCAGAGAAGACGCTCCCTGTGATGGACTCAGAGAAGACGCCTCCTGTGATGGACTCAGAGAAGACGCCCCCTGTGATGGACTCAGAGAAGACGCCCCCTGTGAGGGACTCAGAGAAGACGCCCATGTGAGTCTTTAATGTCATGCTATATTCTCCTGATTGTGTCACTTGTACATTCTGCAGTTATGTTTAGGGAAACTACTCCCAGCATCCCCTCACCACTGCTTATATCATACTGGGAGCTGTAGTTTCACATGGTTTAAACATCTTTAGTGCTTTTCCCTTATTTGCCAATTGGTGTATTTGATTATTATAGTTGAAGTAATTTTCCACAATGCTCTACACTAGGGGCATCCTTTACGCCAAGTAGGGAACCTGTAAAAAATTTGAACCCCCTGCTACTGCTGTCACCTGAGCCCCACCTCGGCTTAGAACATAGAGTGGTCTCACCTAATACATCCGTGCTATGGCTATAATGCTCCTCATTGGCGCTTGTGTTCCCTGGCCTGAAGTGGCATCAGCTGACATCCAATAAAACTAACCCCTCTCTCTGACCCCTATGCGTGGAGCAAAATTTTGTATGGTCATGCACATTGTGTGGCCCCGCCCCTTGGCCCCTCCTTTTTGTGGCTCCACCCTCAGCCACACCCATGGCCCGTGCCCTGGATTTTTTGGAGACCTAGCAATGCCCCTGCTGCAGGCTGCTCTGTAACCCCCTCCTCTCTGTTTTCAGACAGATGTTGCATAACTACAGTGCCCAGGATGCCCTGACAGCCATTACTGCTCTGCTGAATCCCCCCGGTATAAACATAACCTCTATGGCAGTGGTCTTCAACCTAAATGTTGCAAAACTACAACACTCAGCATGCCCTGGCAGCCATTGCTGTTCTAGTAGATTCAACAAAAAGTATATATATATATATATATATATATATAACTTCTACAGAAGTGGCCTCCAACCTATAGCTGTCTAGATGTTGCAAAACTACAATAACCCATGCCCTGAAAATTATTACTGCTCTGGTAGTTCCACCAGTTATACATATAACCTAGATAGCAACGGTACAATACCACTCAAATTCTGGCGGAATTTTTGCACATTTACAGAATTTCTGCGTGCTCAAAACACAGAATCCTGCCGAAATTCTAAGCTCCATTGAGTTCAATGGGATTCCGCCCGCCATTTCGATAAATTAAAATTTATCGAAATGTAGAATTCTGCTGTGTGAATGTCGGACAGCGGAATCCCATTTAACATGATGTGCTTTAAATTATGGCGGAACTTCTGGCAGAAATTATCCTGCAGGATTCCGCATCAGAAATTCCATCCTGTGAACTTAGCCTAAAGAAGCGACCGCCTATTGCTCTCTACATGATGAAAAACCACGACACCCAGCAAGCCTGTATAGCTGTTACTTCTTGTGAATCCACCAAGTATACATTGTAGCTGTGGTCTCCAACCTGTGGTTCTCCAGCTGTTTTAAATCTACAACACCCAGCATGCCCAGACATCCCGTATACAGTTCTTTATTCTTATAAGTTCTTTATTCTTATAAGTTGCAAAACTACAACTCCCAGCATGCCCGGACAGCCGAAGGCTGTCCGGGCATGCAGGAAGTTGTAGTTTTGCAACAGCTGGAGGCACCCTGGTTGGGAGACACTACATTGATGGGTGTTGCTTCCTTCTAGCATTAGGAACCCTACTCACATGCGGTTTTAATAGATTCTAAGTGTCACAGACCAGACTAGATGAAAAGCTGGGGAAGCGGCTGCTGAGCTCCGTCTGGCTGCAGGCTGTATGGAAAATATAGGTCTCTGGTCTGGGACGATGATGTCTCATCTTTACAGCGCGGCGGAGCGAGCGAGCCCGGGACGCGGCGTACAGTGCGCTGATTTACACGGCTTCATCTAGGTCTCTATAAACACTAAGTGCTCCATGAATGGAATGATTCATATTGTAATTGAGTGAGTGGCGGCAGCACGGTGTCTTGCAGCCAGTGCGAGGCCTGACATACCGGATTGTCGTGTAACCAGCAGCGTCGTAACCAGATCTTTGAAGCTCTTCGCAGAAATCTCCCATTAGCGAGTATTACGAGTCTAGGTGTGTTACATTAATGCCTCTCTATACAGACTCTGGGGCCAATGTGTGCGTACTATGTATTCTTCAGCCAGTCCCGCCTTGTCTGTCGCATGACCTGTGACCTACGGCAGTTTTTCCCGACCAGGATGCGTCCAGCTGTTGTAAAACTATAACTCCCAGCATGCCTGGAAAGTCAAAGGCTGAGCCTATCATGTTGAAGATGAATTATTTTCTGTCAGCATCAGTTATAGAGCAGGAGGAGCTGAGCAGATTATATATACAATACAGTACAATCTGCAGGTATCATGTTATATAGCAGGAGGAGCTGAGCAGATGATATATACATTACAGTACAATCTGCAGGTAACATGTTATAGAGCAGGAGGAGCTGAGCAGGGGATATATACAATACAGTACAATCTGCAGGTATCATGTTATAGAGAAGGAGGAGCTGAGCAGCTGATAAGTATACAACACACTACAATTTTCAGGTATCATGTTATAGAGCAGGAGGAGCTGAGCAGATTATATATACAATACAGTTCAATTTGCAGGTATCAGGTTATTGATAAGCTGAGCAGATGATATATACAATACAGTACAATCTGCAGGGATCATGTTATAGAGCAGGAGGAGCTGAGCAGATGATATATACAATACAGTACAATCTGCAGGTAACATGTTATAGAGCAGGAGGAGCTGAGCAGATGATATATACAATACAGTACAATCTGCAGTTATCATGTTATAGAGCAGGAGGAGCTGAGCAGATGATATATACAATACAGTACAATCTGCAGGTACCATGTTATAGAGCAGGAGGAGCTGAGCAGATGATATATACAATACAGTACAATCTGCAGGTATCATGTTATAGAGCAGGAAGAGCTGAGCAGATGATATATACATTACAGTACAATCTGAAGATATCATGTTATAGAGCAGGAGGAGCTAAGCAGATGATATATACAGTACAGTACAATCTGCAGGTATCATATTATAGAGCAGGAGCTGAGCAGATGATCTATACAAAAGTACAATCTGCAGGTATCATGTTATAGAGCAGGAGGAGCTAAGCAGAAGATATATACAGTACAGTACAATCTGCAGGTATCGTGTTATAGAGCAGGAGGAGCTGAGCAGATGATATATACAATACAGTGCAATCTGCAGGTATCATGTTATAGAGCAAGAGGAGAAGAGCAGATGATATATACAGTACAGTACAATCTGCAGGTATCATATTATAGAGCAGGAGCTGAGCAGATTATATATACAACACAGTACAATCTGCAGGTATCATGTTATAGAGCAGGAGGAGCTAAGCAGATGATATATACAATACAATGCAATCTGCAGGTAAAATGTTATAGAGCAGGAGGAGCTGAGCAGATGATATATACAATACAGTACAATCTGCAGGTAACATGTTATAGAGCAGGAGGAGCTTAGCAGATGATATATACAATACAGTACAATCTGCCGGCATCATGTTATAGAACAGGAGGAGCTGAGCAGATGATATATACAATACAGTACAATCTGCCGGCATCATGTTATAGAACAGGAGGAGCTGAGCAGATGATATATACAATACAGTACAATCTGCAGGCAACATGTTATAGAGCAGGAGAAGCTGAGCAGATGACATATACAATGCAGTTCAATATTCAGGTATCATTTTATAGAGCAGGAGGAGCTAAGCAGATGATATATACAGTACAGTACAATCTGCATGTATCATGTTATAGAGCAGGAGGAGCTGAGCAGATGATATATACAATACAATACAATCTGCAGGTATCATGTTATAGAGCAGGAGGAGCTGAGCAGATGACATATACAATGCAGTACAATATTCAGGTATCATGTTAAAGAACAGGAGGAGCTGAGCAGATGATATATACAATACAATACAATCTACAGACATCGTCATAGAGCAGGAGGAGCTGAGCAGATGATATATACAATACAGTACAGTCTGCAGGTATCATGTTATAGAACAGGAGGAGCTGAGCAGATGATATATACAATACAGTACAATCTGCAGGTATCATGTTATAGAGAAGGAGGAGCTGAGCAGATTATATATACAATATAGTACAATCTACAGACATCGTCATAGAGCAGGAGGAGCTGAGCAGATGATATATAAAATACAGTACAATCTACAGACATCGTCATAAAGCAGGAGGAGCTGAGCAGATTATATACAATACAGTACAATCTACAGACATCGTCATAGAGCAGGAGGAGCTGAGCAGATGATATATAAAATACAGTACAATCTAGAGGTATCATGTTATAGAGCAGGAGGAGCTGAGCAGATTAATATATAGGTCTGTAGGGAAAAGTTCAGTAAAACATGTGGTTTATTAGTTTTGGGCTTACCAGTCCAATGGGAGGTGCTACTCACTGAGTAGGACCGCCTACTGGACTCCTTAGCCCAAAATGAATGATGATTTATATCAATGAATTAAAAAGTTTTTCTATAAAACTATATATCAATCTGCTTACCTCCTTCTGCTCTATAACCTGATGCCAGTGTTTTGAAATATTTCTGGAGATGAGATTTTTCTTTCATGGCTGGAAAAATCACATTGAATATTTCAGAAGATCGGCTGTTTCCCTGTGAGCGTCCTCAGTCCTTTCCCTGACATGATTGGCTACTTGTCCCATCGGCTCCATGACATTGTACACAATTGGCTCTCATTGTGGGTGGCTTTGCTACATATTCAGCGCGCCACCTGTAATGCAGAGCCAACTTTGTACAATGACAGGGACCTTCGGGGACAAGCAGCCAATCATGCTGAGCGTGTGAGAGTCTGTGGTCATGAGAGGACTGAGGCTGCCTGCGGGGAAATGGCTGGTCTTCTGAAATATTACTTGGGATAACGGATGGAAATGACAAATCTAGTGAAAAATGTAGAACATCGCCAGAAAGGACATTGTCATCAACATGATACTGAAGGTGCCTTTTAATAGGGTTATCTCGCAAATGAAACTTGGGGGAGTGGGTCTTTGGGAGGCCAAGAAAACTCAAAAACAATAGTTGGATATCTTCCATTTGGATGGAGCAGTAGTGACTTGAGCAGTTCCTTCAAGGCCCTCAACCGAGTATTCAAGGCCACAAACAGTCCAGGGTTTGAAAAAAAAAACAAAAAACAGAAGGATGAGCCTTGAGGACATGGTTAGGGACCACTGGTTTACTGGTTCACTGTAAAATGAAATTATAGCTGCCCATACAAGTCTATGGAGCGGGAAGAAGGGAGATAGGAGAAGAACAGAACGCAGACAGTGACTGCAAAGAGACAACTGTTTAAGCAAGAGATCCTGCACCAAGGCTGTATTCACAGTTTAGACAGTTCATTATGTCTTCCATGCTGCTTCCATTTTTAGAGACCTTTAGAAGGGGTTGTAGGGAGAAGACTATGAAAGCACCATCATCAATCAGTTATGTCCAGGAAAGCCAGTCAGTCAGACAAGGAGACACAAGACCTATCACATTACATTATGGCTTATATGTTGGGACCCCCTCCCCATTGATCCTGTTAATGAAGATTAATTGTTAGCTTTTCCCCTTACATTAGCATTTCTGCCCCCATCCCATCCGGAGAGATGCAAAAGGTTTTTCTTAATTTCGTAGCTGAATCTGCATAAAATCCACCCAGGTATGATCATTGATTTCAATAGAAAAATTGTGGATTTTAAATTCAGACTGAAAAAAAAATTGTGACCTATCAATGTGTATCTTATGCAACAGTCAATGGGGGCTAAATAAATGCCTAATCCACAATGTTAAATAAATTCCTCAAGCAAACGTATAAATTTCTGTTCTGCATTTCCCTATGTTGGTCCTTTCCACCTCCAATTACATTAGTTACAGCGTGAACAAGACCATTATGTTTACTGATGTGTTTAAAGGGGTACTCCGCTACTCAGCGAACAAACTGTTCCGAACGCTGGAGCCGGCGCCAGGAGCTCATGACGTTATAGCCACGCCCCCTCATGAAGTCATGCACCGCCCCTCAATGCAAGTCTATGGGAGGGGGCGTGATAACTGTCACGCCCCCTCTAATAGACTTGCATTGAGGCAGCGGGGCATGACATGAGGGGGCGTGGCTATGACGCCAAGAGCTCCTGGCGCCGGCTCCAGCATTTTGAACATTTTGTTCCAAAAGCTGAGCAGCAGAGTACCCCTTTAAGTGCAAAATCAACATAGTGAACACTACAACTTTTAAAGCGTGCCTGTCTGATCCCACAAAAAAAAAAGTATAAGTTACTCAGTACCTCATCCTGACCATGTAGATGTAATCACCTATATTTAATATAAAATATCTCTTTTCATTAGCTCACGGTGTTAGAAATCCTTCATGGGGAAGGGGGCGTGTCCCTCCTTGTGGTGGTGGGAGGTGATTGGTATGTGGTGGAAGGAGGCGTGTCCTTCCTTGTGGTGGTGGGAAGTGATTGGTGTGTCTGCTCATGCAGCCTTGTCCATGACTCATGGACAAGCTGAGACTGCTGCAGGACTGGCTAGTGTTTCAGTAGGTATGGGGACGCCTAGTGGTGAGATTTTTTTCTGATTAAATATTCAAAAGTTTTTAAACAACCATATAACAAAAGGTCTTTAATTTTCATCAGTAACAACATATAAAAAGTTTTTGGACCTGACCGTGCCCATTTAACATCCGATCAGTGCTCCGATGCTGCAGCCAGCCTCTGCAGGCTAGAGCAGCAGAACACCAATAAAACTGATCAATGTTGAGCCAAAGCTCAGCATTGAACAGTATATAAAATCAAAAGATTGCATGTTGTAGTGCCCTAAGGAGACAAAAAAAAGTAAAAAGTGTAAAAAAAAAAAAAAAAGAGTTAATAAAAGTTAATTAACCCCTTCCTAATAAAAGTTTGATCACCCCCACCCACCTTTTCCGATTTATTAAATAAAATAATGTGATCATAAACAAACATAATCATATGTGGCACCGCCGTGTGTGTAAATGTCCGAACTATTAAAATATAAGGTTAGTTAAACCGCACATTCGATGGCGTATATATATGAGAAAAAAAAACCAAAGTTTAAAACTGCGCATTTTTGGTCACTTTATATACCATAAAAAGATTAATAAAAAGTGAAACAAATCAAAACAAATATGGTACCGATAAAACTACAGATCACGGTGCAAAAATTGAGCCCTCCTACATCCTAATAAAAAAGTTAAAGGGGTCAGAATATGACAATTTTAAACATACAAATTTTGGTGCATGTGGTTAGGATTTTTTTTTTAGTAAAATAAAATAAAGCCTATATATATATATAAATTGGGTATCTTTGTAACCATATGGACCTACAGAATAAATATAAGGTGTCATTTTTACTGAAAAGTGCACTGCGTAGAAACGGAAGCGCAAATAAGTTTTTTTGTTTCGCTGCAGATTATGTTGGATAAAATAAGTGATGTCATAACAAAGTATAATTGGTGATGCAAAAAAACAAGCCCGTATACGGGTCTGTAGGGGCGGGGAGAAAAAAACTAAAGTGCAAAAATGAAAATTGGCCTAAGGTGAAAATGGGCCGAGTCCTTTAGGGGTTAAAGGGGTACTCCGGTGAAAAACATTTTTTTTTTATAAATCAACTGGTGCCAGAAAGTTAAACAGATTTGTAAATTACTTCTATTAAAAAATCTTAATCCTTCCTGTACTTATTAGCTGCTGAATACTACAGTGGAAATTCTTTTCCGTTTGAAACACAGAGCTGTCTGCTGACATCATGAGCACAGTGCTCTCTGCTGACATCTCTGTCCATTTTAGGAACTGCCCAGAGTAAAAGGAAATCCCCATAGCAAACATATGCTGTTCTGGACAACTCCTAAAATGGACAGAGATGTCAGCAGAGAGCACTGTGCTCATGATGTCAGCAGACAGCTCTGTGTTTCAAACGGAAAAGAATTTCCACTGTAGTATTCAGCAGCTAATAAGTACAGGAAGGATTAAGATTTTTTAATAGAAGTAATTTACAAATCTGTTTAAATTTCTGGCACCAGTTGAAAATGGGCTTTGTCCTTAAGGGGTGAAAGGGGGTGCCTTCCGGTTAGAAATACATCCTCTGCTTTTGATCATTCAGGAGTATAAGAAAGTTGGATTGCTTTCTCCTCTATCTAAAGCTAAAATCATCGCAATGCGTTGTGGGGGCGCATGTTATAGTTAAAGCTAATTTAAACAGTCACATGTCAGGCAGAGGGGGAGGAGCTAAACTGCTGACTGCTTCCATTGGATACCAGCAGGCGGTTACAGCCAGGTTTGTATATGCAAGCAAAAAAAAAAGTACATGAAAAAAACAAATTTAAAATTAAAACAATATCATTAGAATAAAGAAATAATGAAAATATCGGGGGAGATTTATCAAAATCTGTCCAAAGGAAAAGTTGCTGAGTTGCCCATAGCAACCAATCAGATCGCTTCTTTCATTTTGCACAGGCCTTTTCAAAAAGGAAAGAAGCGATCTGATTGGTTGCTATGGGCAACTCAGCAACTTTTCCTCTGGACCAGTTTTGATAAATCTCCCCCATTGTGTAGATTTCTATCTATGTAATGTTATTTACAGGAAGAATCACACCTTAAAGCAGTGTTTCCCAACCAGGGTGCCTCCAGCTGTTGCAAAATTACAACTCCAGGCTTGCTCGGACAGCCTTTGGCTGTCCGAGCATGCTGGGAGTTGTAGTTTTGCAGCAGCTGAGGCACCCTGGTTTGGAAACACTGCCTTAAAGGGACGGTGTCAGCAGAAGAATAAAGGAGGATTGTATAGATATTCTCAGGCTCCCCTCCCCCTGGAGACGGCTTCTGTGCTGTATGGACAATTCCTCACAGGCTCACATTTAATGAATGCTCTGTATACAGTTATTATCTCCCTGTATATTAGTCTTCTCGGCTCTTTCATGTCTCCTCTTCGCATACTCCCTGCATTTTATAGTGTTTTTCTTAATTAAATTTCTAAAGTATACGTTTATGGGAAGGCAATAAACACAATGGGAACGTCCACAGATTTCTTTGCTGCTGCTTTTACGCTCATATGAATCAGCTTATGCCATTACTTGGCAATGGATCCTAAAACCTTCCCTATTACCCCCTGCGAGTTGTCAGGACATGCTGGGAGTTGTAGTTTTGGAGCTGGAGAGAGGAATCACTGGCCTAGAGCAACAATATCAGAATTTGTCTATTTGTAAGCGTGTCTGTGGTGTGCATGTATATGTGTATAATGTGCATGTATATGTGTATAATGTGTACGTATATGTGTATAATGTGTATGTATATGTGTATAATGTGCAAGTATGTGTATTGTGTATATATGTGTGTATAATTGTCAGGATTCGGCAGGCTGGTGGTGGATCCTCTGTGTCAGTGAGGGATTGGCGTGGACTGTACTGGAGGATCGGTCCTAAGTTGCTACTGGTTTTCACCAGAGCCCGCCGCAAAGTGGGATGGTCTTGCTACCATCCTGTCCTCCGGTAGCGGCTCAACCTGACTGCTGAGACAGGCGTAGTACAAAGGAGAAGGCAGAAGCGTGGTCGGACGTAGCAAAGGTCAGGGCAGGCGGCAAGGTTCACAGGCGAGAGGACAATAGCAACGGGTACGGCAACGGGCAAGGCAAAACACAACTGTAGGGAACGCTTTCAAAATGGCACTAGGCACAAAAATCCAGCTAGGGCAGGAAGGGGAAGAGCTCTTAAATAGGCAGGGACACAGTGGGGGAATCAGGAACCAGCGCATCAATTATTGTTGCGCTGGCCCTTTAAATTTACCATAGACGGCACGCGCGCGCCCTGGGGAGCGGGGCCACGCGAGCCGGAATGACGAGGACGGGGCCGCAGCGCGCCGGAGCGTAGGTGAGAAGGAGGGGGACGCGGCGCGTGAGCGGTGACCAGCTGCCACGCGAGCCGCGTCCCCTGGACAGTAGTACCCGCGCTCCCGGTCGGTGTCTCTGACCGGGAGACGCCGGGGACCAGGGTCAACCGAGGTAGGCAGCGGGCGCTCCGATCCGGAGGCGGGGATCAGAGCGCTCGCTGTAACAGTACCCCCCCCCTTAGGTCTCCCCCTCTTCTTGGTACCAAGAAAGTTGAGAACGAGGCTGCGGTCCAAGATGTTACTCTCAGGCTCCCACGACCTTTCCTCTGGACCGCAGCCCTCCCAATCAACCAAAAAAAATATTTTCCCCCGGGAGATCTTAGAAGTTAGAATTTCTTTGACCGTGAAGATGTCAGAGGTACCAGCGACAGGGGTGGGAGAAAGAAGTTTGGGAGAGAAGCGGTTAAAGACAGCGGGTTTAAGGAGGGAGACATGGAGAGAGTTATGGATACGAAGGGAGGGAGGAAGATGGAGCTGGTAGGAAACCTGATTAATGCGGCTTTTGACCTTGAAGGGACCCAACAAACGAGGGCCCAGCTTGTAACTTGGCACCTTGAATCTGACGTACTTAGAAGAAAGCCACACCTTGTCCCCAGGACGGAATTCTGGAGGAGATCTGCGACTCTTATCGGCCTGGATCTTCATACGGGTCGAAGCCTTGAGAAGAGCTGAGTGGGTCTCTTGCCAAATGGAAGAGAAGTCTTGAAGAAGATCTTCGACAGCAGGTACAAAAGAGGAAGTGGTGGTTAGAGGCAGAGGTGGCAGGGGATGACGACCATACACCACAAAAAACTGAGATTTGTTGGAGGCGGAGGATAGCTTGAAATTATAAGAAAACTCTGTCCACGGGAGTAGATTCGACCAATCGTCATGACGGGAAGACACAAAATGACGGAGATAGTCTCCCAGGATTTGGTTGATTCGCTCCACTTGACCATTAGACTGTGGATGGTAGGAGGAGGAAAAGTCCAATTTGACTCCGAGTTGACCACAGAGAGCCCTCCAGAATTTGGAAACAAACTGCACTCCACGGTCCGAGACGATGCGTCTGGGAAGACGGTGGAGGCGGAAGATGTGAAGAAAAAACTGTTTGGCTAGTTCAGGCGCGGACGGAAGACCAGGCAGGGGCACAAAGTGAGCCATCTTCGAGAACCGATCCACCACAACCCAAATGACTGTCATACCACGTGAGGAGGGAAGATCAGTAATAAAGTCCATAGCTATGTGAGACCAGGGGGTCTCAGGCACAGGAAGGGGCAGAAGAAGACCCGCTGGTTTCTGACGAGGAACCTTGTCACGAGCACAGACCATGCAGGATTGAACGAATTCGGTGACGTCTCTCTCCAGAGAGGGCCACCAGTACCTTTGAGAGATTAGGTGAAGAGTCTTCTTGACCCCAGGATGACCAGCAAAAAGGGAAGCATGGCCCCACTTGAGAATCTGTAGCTGTTTACGAGGAGGAATGTAGATCTTGCCAGGAGGTAGTAGGCGCAAGTCCGTGGGAGCCACAGAGATGAGACATTCAGGTGGGATAATGTGTTGGGGAGAAGGTAGGTCCCTCACAGCGTCAGAAGAGCGAGAAAGGGCATCAGCCCTAATGTTCTTGGCAGCAGGACGGAAATTAATCTCAAAGTTGAAGCGGGCGAAAAACAGGGACCAACGGGCTTGACGGGGGTTCAGTCTCTGGGCAGACTGGAGGTAGGCTAAATTCTTATGGTCTGTGAAAATGTTCACTGGGTGAGGAGCACCCTCAAGAAGATGTCTCCATTCCTCTAGGGCCAGCTTAATAGCCAACAGTTCTCTGTCCCCAATGGAGTAGTTCCTTTCAGCGGAGGAAAAAGTTTTAGAAAAGAAGCCGCAGGTTATGGTCTTACCCTTGGACGACTTCTGGGTCAGCACAGCTCCGGCTCCCATCGAGGATGCGTCCACCTCAAGAAGGAATGGTTTGGAGGGGTCAGGCCTGGACAGAACCGGAGCAGAGGCAAAGGCGGATTTCAGGGACTGGAAGGCCTCTTCAGCCTCAAGAGGCCAGGTCTTGGGATTAGCTCCTTTTCTGGTTAATGCCACTATGGGAGCCACCAGGGTAGAATAATGTGGAATAAATTGCCTGTAGTAGTTGGCAAAACCTAAGAATCTTTGTATGGCCCGGAGTCCAGGGGGGCGTGGCCAATCCAGAACTGAGGAAAGCTTAGCAGGATCCATTTGCAGTCCCTGAGCAGAGATGATGTAACCGAGAAATGGCAAGGAGGAACGTTCAAAGAGACATTTTTCGATCTTGGCATACAGGCGGTTTCTTCTAAGACGAGTGAGGACTTGACGAACATGAGCCCGGTGCTGGTCCAGGTTAGAGGAGAATATAAGGATATCATCCAAATATACTACCACACAGGTATAAAGCAAGTCCCGGAAGATATCGTTAACAAATTCCTGGAAGACCGCAGGAGCATTACAGAGACCGAAGGGCATAACCAGATACTCGAAGTGACCATCCCTAGTGTTAAAGGCGGTCTTCCATTCATCTCCCTCTCGGATGCGGATCAGGTTATAAGCCCCACGAAGATCCAATTTGGTAAAGATCTTAGCACCTCTGAGACGATCAAACAGTTCTGAGATCAGGGGCAGAGGATAGCGGTTCTTGATGGTAATCTTATTAAGTCCTCTGTAGTCAATGCAGGGGCGGAGAGAACCATCTTTTTTAGAGACAAAGAAAAAAACGGCTCCGGCAGGGGAGGAAGACTTCCTAATAAACCCTCTTTGAAGGTTTTTTCGCACATAGTCACACATGGCTTGAGTCTCAGGAGGAGAGAGAGGATAGATTCTGCCCCGAGGTGGAGAAGAACCAGGTAGCAGGTCAATAGGACAATCATGAGGCCTGTGAGGTGGAAGAGTCTCTGCTTGCTTCTTACAGAAGACATCTGCAAAATCGTGGTAAGACTTGGGAAGACCCGGTGGCGGAAGCACAGACGGGACTCGTTTAATAGGAGCAGGCTTGAGACATCGGTCAGAGCAGGAAGAACCCCAACGAAGAATCTCCCCGGTGGTCCAATTAAGGACAGGACAATGGCGTTGCAACCACGAAAGACCCAGCAGGAGCTCTGAGGAACAAAAAGGAAGGACAAAAAACTCCAAAGCCTCTGTATGAAATATCCCAATGTCCATCCGAAGAGGCTGGGTACGGCACTGAACCGTGGCAGAAAGTCTCTCACCATTTACAGTAGAGATGAGGAAGGGTTTAGGCAGACGGACTATGGGAATTCGGTACTTCTCGACCAAGGAGGCCAGCAGAACCGGAGTCTAAGAAGGCGGCAGCCGTAAAGGAGGACTTGGACGGTAGGAACAACTGCACAGATAAGATGAGTCGTGGAGAGGAAGAATCCACACCCAGCAACGCCTCTCCCACGTTTACTAGGTGCGGGCGTTTCCCGACTGTGGAGGACGAAGAGGACAGTCTCTCAGGAAGTGCTCGGTACTGGCGCAGTACAGACATAGATTTTTGTCTCTACGACGGCATCGTTCTTGTGGGGTCAGGCGAGACCGGTCCACCTGCATGGCTTCCATGGCGGGAGGCCCAGGAACAGGTTGAGGTGGACGGAAAAAAACGGGAGCCAGATGAGGAAAACGTCTTGGACGAGTCTTTTCTTTCTCCTGGAGGAGTTCCTCTTGTCTTTCAAAAAAACGTTTATCAATCCTGGTGGCCAGCAAGATGAGGTCACAGAGGGTAGAAGGCAGCTCTGGAGCTGCAAGGACATCCTTAATATCAGAATTAAGTCCTTTCTTGAAAGTAGCGCAGAGGGCTTCATTGTTCCAATTAAGTTCTGCGGCGAGTGTGCGGAACTGTATAGCATAGTCCCCCACAGAGGAACCTCCTTGGGTCAAGTTCAGTATGGCAGTCTCTGCGGAGGTAACCCGGGCGGGTTCCTCAAAAACATTACGGAATTCCCGGCAGAAGTTCTGTACAGAGGTGGTGGCAGGATCAGCGCGGTCCCAAAGTAGTGTAGCCCAGGCCAGGGCCCTCCCAGTAAACAGACTAAGAATGAAGGCAACCTTGGCTCGCTCAGTTGGAAACTGATCTGAGAGTAGCTCGAGATGGAGGGAGCACTGAGACAGGAACCCTCGGCACTGCTTGGGGTCTCTGTCGTATTTGTCCGACAACGACAAACGGATTCTGGATCCGGAAGCAACTGCAGGAGGAGAAGAAGCGGCAGAAGCAGGCGGAGGTGCAGGCTGTTGCTGAGACGGCAGAAGCTGCTGAATCATAGTGGTTAGCTGAGCCAGCTGTTGACCTTGCTGGGCGACAATGGTGGTGAGGTCCGCCAGACTAGGCAATGGAACATCAGCGGGATCCATGGCCGGATCTTACTGTCAGGATTCGGCAGGCTGGTGGTGGATCCTCTGTGTCAGTGAGGGATTGGCGTGGACCGTACTGGAGGATCGGTTCTAAGTTGCTACTGGTTTTCACCAGAGCCCGCCGCAATGCGGGATGGTCTTGCTGCGGCGGTAACAACCAGGTCGTGTCCTCCGGTAGCGGCTCAACCTCACTGACTGCTGAGACAGGCGTAGTACAAAGGAGAAGGCAGAAGCGTGGTCGGACGAAGCAAAGGTCAGGGCAGGCGGCAAGGTTCACAGGCGAGAGGACAATAGCAACGGGTACAGCAACGGGCAAGGCAAAACACAACTGTAGGGAACGCTTTCAAAATGGCACTAGGCACAAAGATCCGGCAAGGGCAGGAAGGGGAAGAGCTCTTAAATAGGCAGGGACACAGTGGGGGAATCAGGAACCAGCGCATCAATTATTGGTGCGCTGGCCCTTTAAATTTACCATAGACGGCGCGCAAGCGCCCTGGGGAGTGGGGCCAGAATGACGAGGACGGGGCCGCAGCGCGCCGGAGCGCAGGTGAGAAGGAGGGGGACGCCGCGAGAGCCGCATTCCCTGGACAGTAGGACCCGCGCTCCCGGTCGGTGTCTCTGACCGGGAGACGCCGGGGACCAGGGGCAACGGAGGTAGGCAGCGGGCACTCCGATCCGGAGGCGGGGATCGGAGCGCTCGCTGTAACAATAATGTGTATGTATATGTGTATAATGTGCAAGTATGTGTAATGTGTATATATGTGTGTATAACGTGTATGTATGTGTAATGTGTACGTATATATGTATAATGTGTAAGTATGTGTAATGTGTATATTTGTGTGTATAATGTGTATGTATATGTGTATAATGTGTATGTATATGTGTATAATGTGCAAGTATGTGTAATGTGTATATATGTGTGTATTATGTGTATGTATATGTGTATAATGTGTATGTATATGTGTATAATGTGTAAGTATGTGTAATGTGTATATATGTGTGTATAATGTGTATGTATATGTGTATAATGTGCAAGTATGTGTAATGTGTATATATGTGTGTATAATGTGTATGTATATGTGTATAATGTGTAAGAATATGTGTATAATGTGTATATATGTGTATAATGTGTATGTATATGTGTAAAATGTGTAAGAATATGTGTATAATGTGTAAGTATGTGTAATGTGTATGTATGTGTGTATAATGTGAATGTATGTGTGTATAATGTGTATGTATATGTGTATTATGTGTAAGTATGTGTAATGTGTATCTATGTGTGCATAATGTGTATGTATGTGTAATGTGTATGTATATGTGTATAATGTGTAAGTATGTGTAATGTGTATATATGTGTGTATAATGTGTATGTATATGTGTATAATGTGTAAGAATATGTGTATAATGCGTAAGTATGTGTAATGTGTATATATGTGTGTATAATATGTATGTATATGTGTATAATGTGCAAGTATGTGTAATATGTATATATGTGTGTATAATGTATATGTATATGTGTATAATGTGTAAGAATATGTGTATAATGTGTATATATGTGTATAATGTGTATGTATATGTGTAAAATGTGTAAGAATATGTGTATAATGTGTAAGTATGTGTAATGTGTATGTATGTGTGTATAATGAGAATGTATGTGTGTGTAATGTGTATGTATATGTGTATAATGTGTAAGTATGTGTAATGTGTATCTATGTGTGTATAATGTGTATGTATGTGTAATGTGTATGTATATGTGTATAATGTGTAAGTATGTGTAATGTGTATATATGTGTGTATAATGTGTATGTATATGTGTATAATGTGTAAGAATATGTGTATAATGTGTAAGTATGTGCATGTATGTGTGTATAATGTGAATGTATGTGTGTATAATGTGTATGTATATGTGTATAATGTGTAAGTATGTGTAATGTGTATATATGTGTGTATAATGTGTATGTATGTGTGTATAATGTGTAAGTATGTGTAATGTGTATATATGTGTGTATAATGTGTATGTATATGTGTATAATGTGTAAGTATGTGTAATGTGTATGTATGTGTGTATAATGTGTATCTGTGTATAATGGGTATATATGTGTGAATAATGTGTATGTATGTGTGTAATGTGCAAGTATGTGTAATGTGTATGTATGTGTGTATAATGTGTATGTGTGTATAATTTGTATGTATTTGTGTATAATGTGTATGTATATGTATAATGTGTATGTATATGTGTATAATGTGCAAGTATGTATAATGTGTATGTATGTGTGTATAATGTGTAAGAATATGTTTATAATGTGTAAGTATGTGTAATGTGTATGTATGTGTGTATAATGTGTATGTATGTGTAAGTATGTGTAATGTGTATGTATGTGTGTATAATGTGCAAGTATGTGTAATGTGTATATATGTGTATAATGTGTATGTATATGTGTATAATGTGTAAGTATGTATAATGTGTATATATGTGTGTATAATGTGTATGTATATGTGTATAATGTGTAAGTATGTGTAATGTATATGTATGTATGTGTGTATAATGTGTATCTATGTGTGTATAATGTGTATGTATGTGTGAATAATGTGTATGTATGTGTGTAATGTGCAAGTATATGTAATGTGTATGTATGTGTGTATAATGTGTATGTGTGTATATAATGTGTATGTATGTGTATAATGTGTATGTATGTATAATGTGTATGTATAATGTGTAAGTATGTGTAATGTGTAAGTATGTGTGTATAGTGTGTATGTATTATGTGTAAGTATGTGTAATGTGTATGTATATGTGTATAATGTGTCAGTATGTGTAATGTGTATCTGTGTGTATAATGTGTATCTATGTGTGTATAATGTGTATGTATGTGTGTATTAAGTGTATAATGTGCAAGTATGTGTAATGTGTATGTATGTATGTGTGTATAATGTTAATGTATGTGTGTATAATGTGTGTAATGTGCAAGTATGTGTAATGTGTATGTATGTATGTGTATAATGTGTATGTATGTGAGTAATGTGTATGTGTAATGTGTATGTATAATGTATATGTAATGTGTATGGTTATCTGTATGTCTGTGTGTGCGTAATGTGTATGTATGTTTAATGTGTATAGATATGTATAGGTATGTGTGTAATGTGTATGCAAGTATGTATGTGTGTATAATGTGTGTATGTATGTGTAATGTGTATTTGTAGTTTTGCAACAGCTGAAGAGTGAAATTACTGACCTAGAGCAATAATATCGTGTAGGTATATTTATGAGTGTGTAATGTGTTTGTATGTGTGCATAATGTGTATATGTGTGTGTGTACGGTGTATGTGTACGTGTATGTGTACGTGTATATGTGTGTGCAATGCGTTTGTATATACAAGGTGTGTAATGTGTATGTAAATGCATGTATGTATGTGTGTAATTTGGTCTCCAGATATGGTCCACTATAACATCTAGGCTGTCAGGGCATACTGGGAGTTGTCGTTTTGTAACAGCTGGAGAATAAATAGACTGGCCTAAGGCTATAGTAATCGTAGAATCCCTCCATTTGTAAATGTGACTCTGTGTGTGTAATGTATATGTATGTGTGTGTTATGTGTATGAACAGTATATGTGTGTAATGTATATGTGTGTGTGTGTAATGTGTATGAACAGTATATGTGTGTAATGTATATGTATGTGTGTGTAATGTGTATGAACAGTATATGTGTGTAATGTATATGTATGTGTGTGTAATGTGTATGAACAGTATATGTGTGTAATGTATATGTATGTGTGTGTAATGTGTATGAACAGTATATGTGTGTAATGTATATGTATATGTGTGTAATGTGTATGAACAGTATATGTGTGTAATGTTTATGTATGTGTGTGTAATGTGTATGAACAGTATATGTGTGTAATGTATATGTATATGTGTTACATAGTTACATAGTTAGTACGGTCGAAAAAATACATATGTCCATCAAGTTCAACCAGGGAATTAAGGGGTAGGGGTTTGGCGCGATATTGGGGAAGGGATGAGATTTTATATTTCCTCATAAGCATTAATGTTATTTTGTTCCAGGAATGTATCTAATCCTGTTTTAAAGCTGTAAATTGTTCCAGCTGTGACCAGTTCCTGAGGTAGACCGTTCCATAAATTCACAGTCCTCACGGTAAAGAAGGCGTGTCGCCCCTTGAGACTAAACTTTTTCTTCTCCAGACGGAGGGAGTGCCCCCTTGTCCTTTGGGGGGGTTTAACCTGGAACAGTTTTTCTCCATATTTTTTGTATGGGCCATTTATATACTTATATATGTTTATCATATCCCCCCTTAAACGTCTCTTCTCAAGACTAAACAATTGTAACTCCTTTAATCACTCCTCATAGCTAAGATGTCCCATGCCCCATATTAGTTTAGTCGTGCGTCTCTGCACCCTTTCCAACTCCGCAGTGTCCCTTTTATGGACAGGTGCCCAAAACTGAACAGCATATTCCAGGTGAGGCCGTACCAATGCTTTATAAAGGGGGAGTATTATGTCCCTGTCCCTTGAGTCCATGCCTCTTTTGATACATGACAATATCCTGCCGGCTTTGGAAGCAGCAGCCTGACATTGCATGCTAATCTGTAGTCTGTTATCTACAAGTACACCCAGATCCTTCTCTACCAGTCACTCTGCCAGTTTAATCCCCCCTAAGACATACGATGCATGCAGGTTATTAGTACCCAGATGCATAACTTTACATTTATCCACATTGAACCTCATTTGCCAAGTGGATGCCCAGACACTTAGTCTATCCAAGTCATCTTGTAACCTATACACCTCCTCTATAGACTGTTCCGTGCTACAAAGCTTGGTGTCATCTGCAAAGATAGAAACAGAGCTGTTAATACCATCCTCTATATCATTGATAAATAAATTAAACAACAGCGGGCCCAGTACTGAACCTTGGGGTACACCACTAATAACCGGGGACCAATCAGAGTACGAATCATTGACCACCACTCTCTGGGTACGATCCATGAGCCAGTGTTCAATCCAGTTACAAACTAAAATTTCCAAACCCAAAGACCTTAACTTACCTGTCAGACGTCTATGAGGGACAGTATCAAATGCTTTAGCAAAATCCAGAAACACTATATCCACAGCCATTCCTCTGTCAAGGCTTCTACTCACCTCTTCATAAAAGCAAATTAGATTGGTTTGACAACTTCTATCCTTAGTAAACCCATACTGGCTATCACTTATAATACAATTATCCCCTATGTATTCCTGTATGTAATCCCTTATAAGTCCTTCAAACAATTTACCCACAATGCACGCTAGACTTACCGGTCTATAGTTTCCTGGGGAAGACCTAGAGCCCTTTTTGAAGATTGGCACCACATTCGCCTTGCGCCAGTCCCTTGGCACAATACCAGACACCAGAGAATCTCTAAATATACATATACATTACACACATATGTGTATGAACAGTATATGTGTGTAATGTATATGTATATGTGTGTAATGTGTATGAACAGTATATGTGTGTAATGTATATGTATGTGTGTGTAATGTGTATGAACAGTATATGTGTGTAATGTATATGTATGTGTGTGTAATGTGTATGAACAGTATATGTGTGTAATGTATATGTATGTGTGTGTAATGTGTATGAACAGTATATGTGTGTAATGTATATGTATGTGTGTGTAATGTGTATGAACAGTATATGTGTAATGTATATGTATATGTGTGTAATGTGTATGAACAGTATATGTGTGTCATATATATGTATGTGTGTAACGTGTATGAACAGTATATGTGTGTAATGTATATGTATGTGTGTGTAATGTGTATGAACAGTATATGTGTGTAATGTATATGTATATGTGTGTAATGTGTATGAACAGTATATGTGTGTCATATATATGTATGTGTGTAACGTGTATGAACAGTATATGTGTGTAATGTATATGTATGTGTGTGTAATGTGTATGAACAGTATATGTGTGTAATGTATATGTATGTGTGTGTAATGTGTATGAACAGTATATGTGTGTGTAATGTGTATGAACAGTATATGTGTGTAATGTATATGTATGTGTGTGTAATGTGTATGAACAGTATATGTGTGTAATGTATATGTATATGTGTGTAATGTGTATGAACAGTATATGTGTGTAATGTATATGTATGTGTGTGTAATGTGTATGAACAGTATATGTGTGTAATGTATATGTATATGTGTGTAATGTGTATGAACACGTATGTATGGGCAATGTGTATTATGTGGTCTCCAACCTGTAATTCTCCTGCTGTAGCGCTGCAAATAAGTCAGACTCAGTATGGGCGCCAATGTTGCAGTATGAGCATAGCCAAATTGAGCTTATGGGCAATGACACCACCTTGTTATTAAGGGGCTTTTATTTGTTCAATTCCTCAATTAAATTAGTAAAAATATCCCAAATACATAACTTCCCTTTGTAGTGGCCGTGTCACTGGTCACCCCACCTAATGTTACGTGCATACAAGTCCAGGGTGTATCTATGGGGAGTGTAATAGCGGTTGCACCTGCTGATGTTGTAGTATATAAGTTGGTTGGGGGGGGTCGCCATGGTGGATCAGGTCCAGAAACTGTGTAAATAAAGTCCCAGCACTCCCCAAGTATATTCAGGAATAAGAAGCTTTATTGCATACCCTTCAAATCAAACAGGACGCGTTTCGGCGGTAGCCGAAACGCGTCCTGTTTGATTTGAAGGGTATGCAATAAAGCTCCTTATTCCTGAATATACTTGGTGAATGCTGGGACTTTATTTACAACGAGCTTCGTTGATGGACGGACCCCCAAAGGCCCCTCTGGCATATAAGAAAAGCTCCATTCATGTGTCATTCCCGGCGTTCCCCCGCAGCAGGCTGTAGTTGGCGTGCCATCCTGCGGACGTGAGACTTTTCACCAATGAGCCTCACTATCTCTTGGAGATAATCCAGGCTGATTGATTTTTATTTGGGGAAGGTGGAGGTGACTGTAAACACACTGGGAGCTGGCGCGCGCCCCAAGGCCTTATCTCTCCATCCACAGCGCCATGCACTGGGCTGGCACAGCTGATCCTTTGAAACTTTTTGGCTTCCAGGAAACATTGGGTCATTGTGTTGGCACCTGTGGAGATGACAGGTACACATGGTTTATAGGAGGGCATTTGGGCCCAGGACCTTTTTTTTTTTTTCTAGACAGATTGTTGTCGCTGGTATTATCAGACCAATGATGCCCATATGCCAATATTTAACCTGACTAACGTGAGGACAGATGTTAGGGGAAAATGTTTTCTTTATTTTCGCACAAGGAGCAACATAACAAAATGTAAAAAAAAAAAAAGTGAAAGGGTCTGAAAACTTTCCGAGTGCATTGTATATGGGTTTAATGTGTAGGTAAGTGTATGTAATGTGCATTTAAAGCAGTTTTACCATCCGTAAAAAAAATATGGCTTCCCAACTATCTACAGTTTCCTTGTTTTCTGCGGGAGCTGGTCAGCCCAGCTCATGGGGCTACGCCATTAATGGGAGTTACGCAAATTGTGTAAGACAGCTGACTTCGGCATCCTGGCCATCTCCGGCGGGCGCAGAAAGGATGGAGATATGTGTATCTATGTATGTGTTATGTGTTCCTATGTGTTTAATGTGTATCTATATACGTGTAATGTGTATCTAAGTGTGTGTAATGTGTATGTATGTATAGATATATATATATATGTTGTGTATGCAAATGTATGTAATGTGTATCTATGTATGTGTAATGTTTATGTACATGTGTGTAATGTGTATCAACGTGTATCATGTGTACCTATGTGTTTAATGTGTATCTGTGTAATGTGTATCTGGGTATTTATGTGTCTGTTATGTCAGGAGTGAACATGTCGCTTTTGAAGCCGGTTCAGCTTCACAGGGGCCCAGCGTGTGAGGGGGCTCGCCGCCCTTGCGCTGCACCGCCACTGCTCACTGTTCTAAAGTGGCTGCTGTGCAAAATAGGGCAGTGGGCACTTTATACAGTGAGTCTGCAGCCGGCCGACCCTCGGCAGACCCATGCAGGAGGACGTCAGTGATGTCACTAGTCAGGCCGACGCCGGAGAGGAGAAGTGATATGCAGGCCAGGTGTGTGTCTCTGTGTGTGTCTCTGTGTGTGTGTTGGGGGGGGGGGGGGGTAGCATAGTCTCCCCACATTAGGTAGCATAGTTTCCCCCACATTAGGTAGCATAGTTTCCCCACAGTAGGCAGCATAGTTTCCCCGCATTAAGTAGCATAGATTCCCCACATTAGGTAGCAGTTTTCCAAAATTAGGTAGCATAGATTCCCCACATTAGGTAGCATAGTTACCTCATGTAGAGAATCTATGCTACCTAATGTGGGGAAACTATGCTACCTAATGTGGGGAAACTGCTACCTAATGTGGGGAAACTATACTACCAAATGTGGGAAAATTATGCTAACTAATATGGGCAAACTGCTACCTAATGTGAGGAAACTACGCTACCTAATGTGGGGAATCTATGCTACCTAATTTTGGAAAACTGCTACATAATGTGGGGAATCTATGCTACTTAATGCGGGGAAACTATGCTGCCTAATGTGGGGAAACTATGCTACCTAATGTAGGAAAACTATGCTACCTAATGTGGGGAAACTATGCTACCTAATGTGGGGAGACTATGCTACCTAATGTGGGGAGACTATGCTACCTAATGCTGCAGATTAATGTGAGTTGCAGAGGGGGGGGGGGGGCCATGCCCATGCACATTCTTTGCACATGGGCCATCTGTTGTCTCTGCATGCCCCTATGTTATGTGTATGTATTTGTGTGCCATGTGTAAATATGTGTGTAATGTGTATGTATATGTATGTAATGTGTATCTATGTAAGTGCTGTGTGTGCAAATGTGTGTAATGTGTATGAATGCATGTGTAATTTTGTATATGTATTTAATGTGTATCTATATGTGTATCATGTGTATCTATGTGTCTGTTATGTGTTTGTATTTGTAGGCCATGTGTAAATATGTGTGTAATGTGTATGTCTATGTATGTAATGTGAAATATGGATGTATATGTGTGTGCAGTTTCTCATAATGTATTCATGTGTGTAATGTGTATGAATGCATGTGTAATGTTTTTGTATATGTGTTTAATGTGTATCTATATGTGTCTGTTATGTGTTTGTATTTGTAGGCCATGTGTAAATATGTGTGTAATGTGTATGTATGTCTATGTATGTAACGTGTAATATGTATGTATATGTGTGTGCAGTTTCTAAGAATGTATTCATGTGTGTAATGTGTATGCAAGTGTATGTAATGTCTGTAAGCATGTATCACATAGCAGTACTATATACGTGTGCACCATGGCAGTAAGATGTTTGTTTGGCATAGCAGTGCTATTTATGTGCACAGTATGTAAGTTATATTACATTTAAAGGGAAGGACACATTTTCTTTTCTCTAGGAGATGAAAGACTACCTGTCTGCCCCATTATACTGATAGGGGTGCAAACATTGCGTATACATTGCATCCAGCTGAAGTGAGACTGAAGACATCAGACACAGTCTCCTCTATTGATCCACATGAACAGGACACTGGATCTCCATCATACATGTTACGGGGACCCTCTCCACACACTATTTTACAGAATGTCTCCAGTCTGTAGCTACTACAACTACAACTCCCATCATAGGCACCGCCACTTCTTTCCTACAATATATCCACTACATGCAGCCTCATGGGCACGGGTGGGGGGAGATCCCTGGACAATGCATTCCGGTGGGAGACAATCACTGCTAGGTATCACTCAACATCCAGCATTTTCCATGCCAGTCTGCTGGCTTATGTTCCCCTCATATCAATCTGCCCCCCTCACCCCTCACTATAGTTTCAGGGCCACCCAGCTTGAGAATGAGCTCTGCAGGTAACATGATCTCAGCATCATGAATAAGAGACCTGTCAGCTCAATCCCCGAGTTCTCCAGGGCTCCCAGAACCCCCCGGCCCCCTCCTTATAATATCAGCCTGTTCCTCCAGGAGGATTGAAATGTCCAAGGCACGCCAGGAATTCCTCACCGCTTTCACCTTTTGTGAAGCTGCTTTTTGTGGGACGTTGTTGTCTGCGAAAACGAATTGTAGTAGATTAATACCAATGAATCCAATATATGGGGCCTATCATACCGCAGTCCTATACCTAGGAATGTCCCATTGGGCATTATTTCTTACTTAGCTGCTTCTAAGTCCCTTTACCTAGTTTTGCGCGGTGAGTGCGGCTATCACTAAGTCATTATAATAAAATGCAATTCAACAGGTGCTGCAACAAATTGTGCTTTGCTGTGAGTTTTTGTAAGTTTATAATTTTATTTTCAGAATTAAAAACTTTTTATATGTTGTACATCTTGGTAAAAACATTAACCTTTGTAATATACTTCATGAAAAATGTATCTTATATCCTTTTATAGAAATCATGGTTTATAAAAAAATAAAAAAAAAGACCACTAGGGGTCCCCATACCATCCTAAATATAATCGTGTCCGGCTGCAGCTTTATCTTTGTCCTAGCTTAAGCACAGGCCGGGAAAAAGTCCAGAAAGTGGGGGAGGTGCTTACTCCTGTTCTATCAGACTGCAGCATGAAAACAGAGAGGAGGGGGTTACAGAGCAGGCTGTAGGGACTGGATGAAGAGACCCAGCACAGCACGGCAGACTTAGGGAGAAAGTGAATGCATGGTGAGTGAGGGCAGGCTCAGTGCTTGCCTCGGACACGCCCCTTTCTGAGCCGTTGATGTCAGAATGAGTGAGCAGCAGAACAAAGGGCAAGTACAGAAAAGGGGCAGGGGTTCAAGCGCCCCCTTTTATGTCTATGTGTGCACGTCCCTGCTATAAATAGTCCCTATGGGAACTGAAAAAGTGTATAAAAAAAGTAAAACTTTTGTTATGAATGTGAAAAAGCCCCTCCCCCAATAAAAAATATAATCACTCCCTTTTCTTGTTATGAATACGAAAAAGCCCCTCCCCAATAAAAAATATAATCACTCCCTTTTCCCATTTTACAAATAATTTTTTTTTTTAAATAGTAAAAAAAAAAACTTAAATAAACTAAAATAAAATAAACTAAATAAATAAAATAAATAAACATATGTGGGAAATGTCTGAACTATAAAAATATAAATGTCATGATCCCGTATGGTAAACAACATAAATGTAAACAAAGACCAAAGTCCAAAATTGCTGATTTTTTCGTGACATCGCATCCCAGAAAAAAAGAGAAAAAAAGGGATCAAAAAGTCACATATATGCAAATGTGGTAATGTGGGACTGATAAAAACCACAGATCCCGTTGCAAAAAAATTAGCCCTCATACAGCCCTGTATACGTGTGCGTTGCAAAACTACAACTTCCAGGATGCTCGGATAGCCTTGGACCTCTGGCTGTTGCAAAACTACAATTCCCAGCATGCCCGGACAGCCAAAGGCTGTCCGGGCATGCTGGGAGTTGTAGGTTTGCAACAGCTGGAGACACACTGTTTGGAAAACCCTGCCAAAAGAAAAAAATAAATAAATAGGTTAGTGCTTACTATGAGCACTAGGTGGCAGCACTGGGAATCTCAACTGACAATATTGTATAAGTTAATTGTGAACTATACTAGGAGAGGATTAGTAATACCACTGACAAAAAATGTTGCATGGACGCACCATGGGTATAGAAAAAAAAACGAACGGCTGCAAAGATTGGAGGACATTTTTAACTGAATTTGAACATTTGGTCAGCTGTCAGATATTTGGCAGTAAATGCCCCTTTTAACACCCATGACCTATAATGGAAGCTACTAGACCCCACGAGCAACGATACATAAAGAGCCATATTATGCTGAAAAACGTATCCCCTATAAAAGGGATAGGGGATAAGTTTTAAAACGCAGTAGGTACGACTGTTGGGACCCCCATGATTTCCTGCATGGGGCCTCGGTTCTCAAGGAGAGCAGGGAGTGCCGATCCCCGCACAAAGTGGTGGCCGAAACGCACCCTCCATATACCTCCATGGGAGAACTATTCGGCTATCTTTGGTTCTCCCATAGAGATATATGGAGGGAGCGTGTCGGCCACCACTTTGTGCGGGGATCATGATGCTCAGTTCCCGTAAAGAGCTGGGGCCCTGTAAAGGGATTGCGGGGGGATCCGAACGCTGGGACCCCCTGCAATCTAAAACTTATCCCCTATCCTTTGGATAGAAAATATTTTTTTTTCAGCATGATAAATCTCCATTAAAGCCACATGGTTCACATATTCTGTGGCCCCCACTATCTTGAGAATATAGGGGGCTTCTGCCATCTACCTTCCCTGATGGCGGCTCAGCTTTCTTTATAAATCTCTTAGGTTATGTTCACACAGAGGAATTTCTGTGCTTCCGCTCAGATGGCTATTAGGGCTGCTATGTTTGATGGCTATTAGGGCATGCTGGGAGTTGTAGTTTTGAAACAGCTAAAAAGCCATAGTAATAGGGGGTCAGCACTTAGCTATTTGAGCATACTGGAACTTATTGGAGACCACTGAAATAAGGGGTAAGCTGGGTCCATGACTCAGAAATGGGATGTTTGCCTCTTGAAATGTTGTCTTATCAGGGACTCCTTTCAAAATGCAGCAGCCACTGATCGTCATGGTCACTCCTAGGACCCCTGCAGGGAAATTTTGTGTTACTTCAAGGTAGTGGCCAACCATGTTATACAATGATGACTTAAATGGGCACTGTCAGATTCGAAAACTTTTCATATGTTGTACATATTGGCAAAACATTAAAGGGGTTCTCCACCATAAGGTGATTTTAGTACGTACCTGGCAGGCAGCAATGGACATGCTTAGGAAGGATCTGCGCTTGTCTTGGGGCTAAATGGCTATGTTGTGAGATTACCATAATACTGTGGCTAGCTTTTTGTAAACTGGAATTTCCTGTTTCCATTTTGTTTTTTTGACTACAAATCCCATAATTCCATTTTCCTCCCTCCCACCCATTGAAACATAAATGAGCTGCATCCATTCAAAAGACCTGTGGTTTTCAATCAGGGTGCCTACAGCTGTTGCATTAGTTGCAGATTGATCTCTCTCCCACCAAGCGATAGCTCCACCCATTGAAGAAGACAGGCTCCCTGTGAGTCAGGTCTCGGTCACATTACAACCGGGGAAAAATCTGAGACAACTTTTGTATGCTGTTAAAAATAAATATCGGGGTGAAAATCACAGAAGAATTGTGAGAAAACCGTCACACACAGGTACAGACACTATATTATTAACTACACTAACTTTACAGCCCCTGTAGCATAGTCAAATAAAAAAAATCCTGGAATACCCCTTTAATCTTTCTAATATAAATTTATAAGAAAATGTTATGTCCTTTTTATAGAAATCATGGTTTATAAAATCATAGCTTTGTCCAAGCTGAAGCACAGGCATGGACAAAGTCCAGTAAGTGAGGGTGGGCTAGTACTGTGCTCTCTCCTGTCTGATAGGACTCCTCTGTGCTCTCTCCTGTCTGATGGGACTCATCTGTGCTCTCTCCTGTCCGATGGGACTCCTCTGTGCTCTCTCCTGTCTGATAGCACTCCTCTGTGCTGTTTCCTGTTTCCTGTCTGATATTACTCTTCTGTGCTTACTCCTGTCCTATCAGACAGGAGAGTGCACAGAGGAGTGCTATCAGACAGGAGAGAGCACAGAGAAGTCCTATCAGACAGGAGAGAGCACAGAGGAATGCTATCAGACAGGAGAGAGCACAGAGGAATGCTATCAGACAGGAGAGAGCACAGAGGAGTACTATCAGACAGGAGAGAGCATAGAGGAGTCCCATCGGACCGGAGAGAGCACAGAGGAGTCGTATTGGACAGGAGAGAGCACAGAGGAGTCCTATCAGACAGGAGAGAGCACAGAAGAGTCCTATCGGACAGGAGAGAGCACAGAGGAGTCCTATCAGACAGGAGAGAGCCCAGAGGAGTCCTATCAGACAGGAGAGAGCACAGAGGAGTCCTATCAGACAGGAGACAGCACAGAGGAGTCCCATCGGACAGGAGAGAGCACAGAGGAGTCCCATCGGACAGGAGAGAGCACAGAGGAGTCCCATCGGACAGGAGAGAGCAAAGAGGAGTCCCATCAGACAGGAGAGAGCACAGAGGAGTCCCATCGGACAGGAGAGAGCACAGAGGAGTCCCATCGGACAGGAGAGAGCACAGAGGAGTCCTATCAGACAGGAGAGAGCACAGAGGAGTCCTATCGGACAGGAGAGAGCACAGAGGAGTCCTATCAGACAAGAGAGAGCACAGAAGAGTCCTATCGGACAGGAGAGAGCACAGAGGAGTCCTATCAGACAGGAGAGAGCACAGAGGAGTCCCATCAGACAGGAGAGAGCACAGAGGAGTCCCATCGGACAGGAGAGAGCACAGAGGAGTCCCATCGGACAGGAGAGAGCAAAGAGGAGTCCCATCGGACAGGAGAGAGCACAGAGGAGTCCCATCGGACAGGAGAGAGCACAGAGGAGTCCTATCAGACAGGAGAGAGCACAGAGGAGTCCTATCAGACAGGAGAGAGCACAGAGGAGTCCCATCAGACAGGAAAGAGCACAGAGGAGTCCCATCGGACAGGAGAGAGCACAGAGGAGTCCCATCAGACAGGAGAGAGTACAAAGGAGTCCTATCGGACAGGAGAGAGCACAGAGGAGTCCTATCGGACAGGAGAGAGCACAGAGGAGTCCTATCGGACAGGAGAGAGCACAGAGGAGTCCTATCAGACAGGAGAGAGCACAGAGGAGTCCTATCAGACAGGAGAGAGCACATAGGAGTCCTATCGGACAGGAGAGAGCACAGAGGATTGCTATCAGACAGGAGACAGCACAGAGGAGTGCTTTCAGACAGGAGAGAGCACAGAGGAGTCATATCAGACAGGAGACAGTACAGAGGAGTGCTATCAGACAGGAGAGAGCACAGAGGAGTCCCATCAGACAGGAGAGAGTACAGAGGAGTCCTATCGGACAGGAGAGAGCACAGAGGAGTCCTATCGGACAGGAGAGAGCACAGAGGAGTCCTATCGGACAGGAGAGAGCACAGAGGAGTCCTATCAGACAGGAGAGAGCACAGAGGAGTCCCATGGACCGAAGAGAGCACAGAGGAGTCCCATTGGACAGGAGAGAGCACAGAGGAGTCCTATCAGACAGGAGAGAGCACAGAAGAGTCCTATCGGACAGGAGAGAGCACAGAGGAGTCCTATCAGACAGGAGAGAGCCCAGAGGAGTCCTATCAGACAGGAGAGAGCACAGAGGAGTCCTATCAGACAGGAGAGAGTACAGAGGAGTCCTATCGGACAGGAGAGAGCACAGAGGAGTCCTATCGGACAGGAGAGAGCACAGAGGAGTCCTATCAGACAGGAGAGAGCACAGAGGAGTCCTATCAGACAGGAGAGAGCACATAGGAGTCCTATCGGACAGGAGAGAGCACAGAGGATTGCTATCAGACAGGAGACAGCACAGAGGAGTGCTTTCAGACAGGAGAGAGCACAGAGGAGTCATATCAGACAGGAGACAGTACAGAGGAGTGCTATCAGACAGGAGAGAGCACAGAGGAGTGCTATCAGACAGGAGAGAGCACAGAGGAGTGTTATCAGACAGGAGAGAGCACAGAGGAGTGCTATCAGACAGGAGAGAGCACAGAGGAGTACTATCAGACAGGAGAGAGCACAGAGGAGTGCTATTAGACAGGATAGAGCACAGAGGAGTACTATCAGACAGGAGAGAGCACAGAGGAGTGCTATCAGACAGGAGAGAGCACAGAGGAGTGCTATCAGACAGGAGAGAGCACAGAGGAGTGCTATCAGACAGGAGACAGCACAGTGGAGTTCTAGCCCACCCTCACTTACTGGACTTTGTCCATGCCTGTGCTTCAGCTTGGACAAAGCCATGATTTTATAAGCCATGATTTCTATAAAAAGGAAATAACATTTTCTTATGAAGTTTATTAGAAAGGTTAATGTTTTGCCAAGATGTACAACATTTTACAAACAGTGTGTCACCAGCTGTTGCAAAACTAGAACTCCCAGCATGCCTGGGCAGCCTTCGGCTGTCC
The DNA here is from genome assembly GCF_029499605.1 of Hyla sarda. NCBI lineage: Eukaryota > Metazoa > Chordata > Amphibia > Anura > Hylidae > Hyla > Hyla sarda. The sequence goes on along the minus strand of NC_079189.1, from coordinate 572,244,722 downwards.
AGGCATACTGGTAGTTGTAGTTCTGCAACAGCTGGAGACACACTGTTTGAAAAACACTGCTGTAAATTGCTGATCCGCAATGGAACTTTCTTTGACGTGGACGAGTTTTCAGAGAGAAACACCCAGTGACCCGGCATCTATTCGTGCCCGGCATTACTGGCCAGGTTACCGGAGGGGGATGCCAATTATGTTTCTATGATGGAAAAAGATCTTAAACTTGAATCCCTTTCAGCTGTTGCGATAGAAATCAGGACATTTGATACATTGTGGTTGTTTTTAGGCTGTTGGACATTTTTACAAGTTTTATGGATGACATGACCCCATTGTCTGTCGCTCTATTCTTGGTGTCATGTCCCCGGAAACCTTCTCCTTACAGGAATCTCCTCTTATAAATACCTACTGTTGCCGAGATGATGTGGTCACATAGGACAACATTGTCATATCGCCCAGCTACCAGGAAAACACACCAGTGTCACCCCATGTGAGGGGACTTCATCTATACATCCAGTAAAATGCATCTTCTGTTTAATATCTACATGTAAAAAGATGATGTTTGTGATCTAAGACCACCATTGCTTATGACCAGTGGATAAAGCTGGCTATACAAATGCCTGTTCACAGGGCCGGCCTTAGGTGTTCAGGTGCCCTGTGCGAGCTAACCTTGTGCCCCCCCTATTAACCCATAAACATACACAAAGAGGAAAAAATCTTTGTAACAAATATTTAAAAAAATATATTTAATCAGTCCACTGCCCCCCTTAATCAGATGCAGTATAGTTCCACCACATTAGGTGCAGTATAGTTCCCCCACATTAGGTGCAGTATAGTCCCCCACATCAGGTGCAGTATAGTTCCTCCACATTAGGTGCAGTATAGTTCACCACATTAGGTGCAGTATAGTCCCCCACATCAGGTGCAGTATAGTTCCTCCACATTAGGTGCAGTATAGTTCACCACATTAGGTGCAGTATAGTTCCCCCACATTAGGTGCAGTATAGTTCCCCACATTAGGTGCAGTATAGTTCCCCCACATTAGGTGCAGTACAGTTCCCCCACATTAGGTGCAGTATAGTTCCCCCACATTAGGTGCAGTATAGTTCCCCCACATTAGGTGCAGTATAGTCCCCCACATTAGGTTCAGTATAGTTCCCCCACATTAGGTGCAGTACAGTTCCGCCACATTAGATGCAGTACAGTTCCCCCACAAACATACATCCTCCAGCCATATACAGTGGCTGGAGGCTGTATGCCTGTGTACTGCCCCACTTCAGTGCTCTGACCACCACTCCTCCGGTCCGGCCATAGCAGTAGGTCCCGGGACCAGAGGAGCGGTGGTCTGAGCATCGAAGCTAACGTGCCGCTGGTCACTTACCATGCTGGCCAGCGCGCGTCTTCCACCTCCATGTTCCACTCCTCTGCTGCTATGGGTGCACACACGGGACGTCAGTGATCTCCCGGTGGCCCCAGCATTGTCACGATGCCGGCTGGCAGGTAGTGGATCCTCTGTGCCAGAGAGGGATTGGCGTGGACCGTGCTAGAGGATCGGTTCTAAGTCACTACTGGTTTTCACCAGAGCCCGCCGCAAAGCGGGATGGTCTTGCTGCGGCGGTAGTGACCAGGTCGTGTCCCCTAGCAACGGCTCAACCTCTCTGGCTGCTGAAGATAGGCGCGGTACAAGGGAGTAGACAGAAGCAAGGTCGGACGTAGCAGAAGGTCGGGGCAGGCAGCAAGGATCGTAGTCAGGGGCAACGGCAGAAGGTCTGGAATCACAGGCAAGGAACACACAAGGAACGCTTTCACTGGCACTAGGGCAACAAGATCCGGCGAGGGAGTGAAGGGGAAGTGAAGTGATATAGGGAAGTGCACAGGTGTAAACACTAATTGGAACCACTGCACCAATCAGCGGTGCAGTGGCCCTTTAAATCGCAAAGACCCGGCGCGCGCGCGCCCTAGGGAGCGGGGCCGCGCGCGCCGGGACAGAACTGACGGGGAGCGAGTAAGGTACGGGAGCCGGGGTGCGCATCGCGAGCGGGCGCTACCCGCATCGCGAATCGCATCCCGGCCGGAGGTGGTAACGCAGCGCCCCGGGTCCGTGGAACCGACCGGGGCGCTGCAGTGAGGGAAGTGTAGCGAGCGCTCCGGGGAGGAGCGGGGACCCGGAGCGCTCGGCGTAACAGTACCCCCCCCCTTGGGTCTCCCCCTCTTCTTGGGGCCTGAGAACCTGAGGATCAGACTTTTGTCCAGGATATTGTCCTCAGGTTCCCAGGACCTCTCTTCTGGACCACAACCCTCCCAATCCACTAAAAAAAAAGTTCTTCCCCTGACCTTTTTAGAGGCCAAAATCTCTTTAACAGAGAAGATGTCCGAGGAGCCGGAAACAGGAGTGGGAGGAACAGATTTAGGAGAAAAACGGTTGAGGATGAGAGGTTTAAGAAGAGAGACGTGAAAGGCATTAGGGATACGAAGAGAAGGAGGAAGAAGAAGTTTGTAAGAGACAGGATTAATTTGACACAAAACTTTAAAAGGACCAAGATAGCGTGGTCCCAACTTATAGCTCGGGACACGGAAACGGACATATTTAGCGGAGAGCCATACCTTGTCTCCAGGGGAAAAAATGGGAGGAGCTCTTCTTTTCTTATCTGCGAATCTCTTCATGCGAGAAGAAGCCTGTAAGAGAGAATTTTGGGTCTCTTTCCATATGGTGGAAAGATCACGAGAAATTTCATCCACAGCGGGCAGACCAGAGGGCAAGGGGGTAGGGAGGGGGGGAAGAGGGTGACGGCCGTACACCACGAAAAACGGAGATTTGGAGGAAGATTCAGAGATTCTGAAATTATACGAGAATTCGGCCCAAGGTAGAAGATCTGCCCAGTCATCCTGGCGGGAGGAAACAAAATGTCGTAAATAGTCACCCAAGATCTGGTTAATTCTCTCTACTTGTCCATTGGATTGAGGATGGTATGCAGAAGAAAAATTTAATTTAATCTTGAGTTGTTTACAGAGAGCCCTCCAGAATTTAGACACAAATTGGACGCCTCTATCCGAGACGATCTGTGTAGGCAACCCGTGAAGACGAAAAATGTGTACAAAAAATTGTTTAGCCAACTGAGGCGCTGAAGGAAGACCAGGAAGAGGGATGAAATGTGCCATTTTGGAGAATCGATCAACGACCACCCAAATAACAGTGTTGCCATGGGATGGGGGTAAGTCAGTAATAAAATCCATACCAATCAGAGACCAAGGTTGTTCGGGGACAGGTAGAGGATGAAGAAAACCAGCGGGCTTCTGGCGAGGAGTCTTATCCCGGGCACAGATAGTGCAGGCTCGCACAAAGTCCACCACATCAGTCTCTAGAGTCGGCCACCAATAGAAGCGAGAGATGAGTTGCACAGATTTCTTGATGCCCGCATGACCTGCGAGATGGGAGGAGTGACCCCATTTGAGGATCCCAAGGCGTTGGCGTGGAGAAACAAAGGTCTTTCCTGGAGGAGTTTGCCTGATGGAGGCTGGAGAAGTGGAAATCAGGCAGTCAGGAGGAATGATGTGTTGAGGAGAGAGTTCAATTTCAGAGGCATCTGAGGAACGAGAGAGAGCATCGGCCCTAATGTTTTTATCAGCAGGCCGAAAGTGAATTTCAAAATTAAATCGGGCAAAGAACAGAGACCACCTGGCCTGACGAGGATTCAGCCGTTGGGCAGACTGGAGGTAGGAGAGGTTCTTGTGATCGGTGTAAATAATAACTGGAAATCTTGATCCCTCCAGCAGATGCCTCCATTCCTCAAGTGCTAATTTAATGGCTAGAAGCTCTCGATCCCCGATGGAGTAGTTCCTCTCCGCCGGAGAGAAGGTCCTGGAAAAAAAACCACAAGTAACAGCATGCCCGGAAGAGTTTTTTTGTAGAAGGACAGCTCCAGCTCCCACTGAGGAGGCATCAACCTCCAATAGGAAGGGTTTAGATGGGTCAGGTCTGGAGAGCACGGGAGCCGAAGAAAAGGCAGACTTGAGTCGTTTAAAGGCGTCTTCCGCTTGAGGAGGCCAAGACTTGGGATCGGCATTTTTTTTTGTTAAAGCCACAATAGGAGCCACAATGGTAGAAAAATGTGGAATAAATTGCCTGTAATAATTAGCGAACCCCAAAAAACGTTGGATGGCACGGAGTCCGGAGGGGCGTGGCCAATCTAAGACGGCAGAGAGTTTATCTGGGTCCATTTGTAGTCCCTGGCCAGAGACCAAGTATCCTAGAAAAGGAAGAGATTGGCATTCAAACAGACATTTCTCTATTTTGGCATAGAGTTGATTATCACGAAGTCTCTGAAGAACCATACGGACATGCTGGCGGTGTTCTTCAAGATTGGCAGAAAAAATCAGGATATCGTCCAGATATACAACAACACAGGAGTATAGTAGATCACGAAAAATTTCATTAACAAAGTCTTGGAAGACGGCAGGGGCGTTGCATAGACCAAAGGGCATGACCAGATACTCAAAGTGTCCATCTCTGGTGTTAAATGCCGTTTTCCATTCATCCCCCTCTCTGATGCGGATGAGATTATAAGCACCTCTTAAGTCCAGTTTGGTAAAAATATGGGCACCTTGGAGACGATCAAAGAGTTCAGAGATGAGGGGTAGGGGGTAGCGGTTCTTAACCGTGATTTTATTAAGACCGCGGTAGTCAATGCAAGGACGTAGAGAGCCATCTTTTTTGGACACAAAGAAAAATCCGGCTCCGGCAGGAGAGGAGGATTTACGGATAAAGCCCTTTTTTAAATTTTCTTGGACGTATTCAGACATGGCAAGAGTCTCTGGGACGGACAGAGGATAGATTCTGCCCCGGGGTGGAGTAGTGCCCGGGAGGAGGTCAATGGGACAATCATAAGGCCTGTGAGGAGGTAGAGTCTCAGCTTGTTTTTTGCAAAAAACGTCCGCAAAGTCCATATAGGCCTTAGGGAGACCGGTTACATGAGGAAGCACAGGGACACGGCAAGGTTTACTGGGAACCGGTTTTAAGCAGTCCTTGGAACAAGAGGGCCCCCAACTCTTGATCTCCCCAGTGGACCAATCCAGGATTGGGGAATGGAGTTGAAGCCAGGGAAGTCCAAGAAGGATTTCAGAAGTGCAATTGGGGAGGACCAACAGTTCAATCCTCTCGTGATGAGATCCGATGCACATTAGAAGGGGCTCCGTGCGGAAACGTATAGTACAGTCCAATCTTTCATTGTTTACACAATTGATGTAGAGGGGTCTGGCGAGACTGGTCACCGGAATGTTGAACTTGTTGACGAGAGAGGCTAAGATGAAATTTCCTGCAGATCCAGAGTCCAAGAAGGCCACAGCAGAGAAGGAGAAGGCAGAGGCAGACATCCGCACAGGCACAGTAAGACGTGGAGAAGCAGAGTAGACATCAAGGACTGTCTCACCTTTGTGCGGAGTCAGCGGACGTCTTTCCAGGCGGGGAGGACGGATAGGACAATCCTTCAGGAAGTGTTCGGTACTAGCACAGTACAGGCAGAGATTCTCCATGCGGCGTCGTGTCCTCTCTTGGGGTGTCAGGCGAGACCGGTCGACCTGCATAGCCTCCACGGCGGGAGGCACAGGAACAGATTGCAGGGGACCAGAGGAGAGAGGAGCCGGAGAGAAGAAACGCCTCGTGCGAACAGAGTCCATATCCTGGCGGAGCTCCTGACGCCGTTCGGAAAAACGCATGTCAATGCGAGTGGCAAGATGGATGAGTTCATGTAGGTTAGCAGGGATTTCTCGTGCGGCCAGAACATCTTTAATGTTGCTGGATAGGCCTTTTTTAAAGGTCGCGCAGAGTGCCTCATTATTCCAGGATAATTCTGAAGCAAGGGTACGGAACTGTACGGCATACTCGCCAACGGAAGAATTACCCTGGACCAGGTTCAACAGGGCAGTCTCAGCAGAAGAGGCTCGGGCAGGTTCCTCAAAGACACTTCGAATTTCCGAGAAGAAGGAGTGTACAGAGGCAGTGACGGGGTCATTGCGGTCCCAGAGCGGTGTGGCCCAAGCCAGGGCTTTTCCAGACAGCAGGCTGACTACGAAAGCCACCTTAGACCTTTCAGTGGGGAACTGGTCCGACATCATCTCCAAGTGTAATGAACATTGGGAAAGAAAGCCACGGCAAAACTTAGAGTCCCCATCAAATTTATCCGGCAAGGATAGTCGTATTCCAGAAGCGGCCACTCGCTGCGGAGGAGGTACAGGAGCTGGCGGAGGAGATGATTGCTGGAGCTGTGGTAGTAACTGTTGTAGCATAACAGTCAGTTGAGACAGCTGTTGGCCTTGTTGCGCAATCTGTTGTGACTGCTGGGCGACCACCGTGGTGAGGTCAGCGACAACTGGCAGAGGAACTTCAGCGGGATCCATGGCCGGATCTACTGTCACGATGCCGGCTGGCAGGTAGTGGATCCTCTGTGCCAGAGAGGGATTGGCGTGGACCGTGCTAGAGGATCGGTTCTAAGTCACTACTGGTTTTCACCAGAGCCCGCCGCAAAGCGGGATGGTCTTGCTGCGGCGGTAGTGACCAGGTCGTGTCCCCTAGCAACGGCTCAACCTCTCTGGCTGCTGAAGATAGGCGCGGTACAAGGGAGTAGACAGAAGCAAGGTCGGACGTAGCAGAAGGTCGGGGCAGGCAGCAAGGATCGTAGTCAGGGGCAACGGCAGAAGGTCTGGAATCACAGGCAAGGAACACACAAGGAACGCTTTCACTGGCACTAGGGCAACAAGATCCGGCGAGGGAGTGAAGGGGAAGTGAAGTGATATAGGGAAGTGCACAGGTGTAAACACTAATTGGAACCACTGCACCAATCAGCGGTGCAGTGGCCCTTTAAATCGCAAAGACCCGGCGCGCGCGCGCCCTAGGGAGCGGGGCCGCGCGCGCCGGGACAGAACTGACGGGGAGCGAGTAAGGTACGGGAGCCGGGGTGCGCATCGCGAGCGGGCGCTACCCGCATCGCGAATCGCATCCCGGCCGGAGGTGGTAACGCAGCGCCCCGGGTCCGTGGAACCGACCGGGGCGCTGCAGTGAGGGAAGTGTAGCGAGCGCTCCGGGGAGGAGCGGGGACCCGGAGCGCTCGGCGTAACAAGCATTTTTAAACTTCATGCGGGGTGGCAGAGAGTTGACGGGGGCATCCCTGTGTCCCGAAAACATCTTTCGGGACACAGGGATGTCCGGGCCGCAAATATATTCATTGTGAGCCGCATGTTTGACACCCATGCTCTAGATGATACTATGGAAGGGGAGGAATGATCTTTAGATAATGCTGAGGGGTGAGAGATTATTGTCATTAGCTGAGATACCACAAAAAAGTAGACAGGGAGAGAAGCCTACAACTAAAAGATCACACTACACAGCGTTTGGTAGTAGCGTGTTACCATGGAGACACATAGGTCTGTATAGAATTGACATGTTGAAGAAAAATCTATAGAACATAAATTTGAATGCCTTAGTAGTAGGGGACAATTATAAAAGCCTTAGACACGGCCATTGTTTTTTTTCTTCTATGGGGGTTATGCAGAAGGTAGGGGAAGAGGGGCAGCTTAATAATCCAAAAACGGCTGACCCTGCCTGTAATGTGAAGATGTCCAGCATTTTTTCTTTTATCTTGAGGTTACATATGTTCATAGTATCTTCTTTTCTGGTTCTTTGTCTGGGCCTGTGTGGGCCCACTCTGGTCCTTATCACCATCTGCCCTGACAGCCTGCAGCACTCAGCCTCTTATCTCCTGACCTGAGTTCATGGGTTTGTTCTACGCCCTGATCCACACACAAGGTTCTCCATGCTATCCCTTCTGCACTCCCACCAGTATGAGTCTATGACTTTCATTTACCAAGAAAATGATATCATATCTGTGTTCACTCCTGTCCTTCCCAATCTTACTATACATACAGATACCATATAGGTGCCAAGCATTTCAACTGAATTCCTATCGGATCATACAATCCACTTCCAATCTGATCACACAATGCAATTCCTATCTTATTACACAGCTCAGCTTCAATCTTACAATGACTATTTCTTTTTGTGCAGGATCAGTTTTATGATAGCTTATACTTATATATAAGCTATAAATATATATACTATAGTGCATGTTCACATGGGTCACACTCTGTACTAGATAGAATTAGCACCAATTCAGCTAAAAAAAACTTTGGCATTTCATGATTTTTATTGGAAATCTGAACCTATATGGTGTGAATTTTTCCAACGTGAAGTTGATGTGACGTGATACATAATTAATGTGTCCGCATAGATTCCATGCAAAAACCACATTGGGTAACCAGTCAAAATCCACATTAGAGATCCAAGAATATTTCTCTGATATCCGATATGGATTAACAGTCTGAATTCTCAGTCACTTTTTGTGGACAAGCCCATTAAAAAAAGAAAGATAGGTAGATTGAAAGGTTGATGTACTTCTGTACAACATAGCGGAAGGTTTTGCCAGCAGGAAATAAAGAGATAATAATTCATCCCAAACACATAATATCCCCTCACCGAACCCTATAAAGTGTCTGCTCAAGGATACAGCAGAAAAAGTGTCAGTAAAATATGTGATTCAGAGAAAGAGAAAGGAAGAACATTAATGAACGGAGCCAAAATAATCACATCCATTGTCAGGTTCAGCCAGGAGCCCATTACCATGCGCACAGATCTGCAATGCTGAAGTCAGCAAGTTCCCTGCAAACCCTGACTGCAAGATAATGGTCCCGGATGTACAGACAGTGGACAGTGTGTCAGGCCGCTCTCACACATTCCTGGGTAATTCTACAGATCTACTGGGACTTCTACAGATCCTGCACCTCCGTCTTCACTGCCGCAATTTACTTTCCTTCTTCTGGCAAGAAACATGGATAAATGACCAGACCTCTGGGAAAAATGCAAACCCCAAACCAGACTTTCTAAATAAATACAGACCACAGATCAGACCCCCTAAAAATGAATACATTCAGATTCTGTGGAAGAATGGTTCCCAGACCAGACTTCTACAAAATTACAGACCCTAAACCAGATCCCCTAAACAAATACAAACCTGGACCCTTAAACAAATAGACCACCTAACCCCAAAATACAAAACTCAAGGAAAGATGCCCTAAACTTGGACAGACCCAAGATCAGGCTTCCTAAATAGACTCCTTACCAGAACTAATTAGACCCCAGATCAGATCCCAGATAGACCAGAGCACCTAAACAAACACTCCAGATTAGGGTCCCTAAACTAATATAAACTCACATTAGAGCCCTTAAACAATGATCCCAGACCAGTCCCTGACTCCAACAACACTCCAACAAACATAGCCCCCAAACTAGATCCCCTAAATTAATATGGACCTATACCAGAGCTCCTTGAATGAATGGAGACCCCAGACCAGATACTCACCTCTCCTCTTTCCTGCAGCTTGCAAACCTATTCGCGACCTGAAGAAACCATACCCCAACATGAAGTTAAGAGAACTGCAATAAAGGAGAGAAGAGTATTTCGACAGGATGTCTAGCACCCAGGAAAACTGTCTGCCCTCTTAGGACCTCCTAGACCAAACAACCAAAACAACCCCCTAGATCCCCTACGTACAGCTTTATGGTTCCTCTTGAAACCCAGCTTGAGGAATTCTACAGCAATATATCTGGGTGGCTGATCAGTGGGCAGTAGCCTCATGGTGCAGGTTGACCAGGGTCAACATCTACATGGAGTCTGTTTTTTTCCCCCTTGCGTGTATACTCTCCCACACTTCACACAGATAGGTCAAGTAGCTACCTATGAAATGTAGCTTTAGCTTGTATGTATGTGTTTGTAGGAATAAGGCTCCTTGGCAACACATCTACGAGTCTTGTAAAATTGCAGATTATTCAGTAACTCCAAAGCTTCCAATGATTCTATTCAATGGTCACCTGCAACATTTGCATACCATAAAGAACTTGCAGGCCTATGCCATACTACCATGGATCCATAGTCTTATATAGAAACGGGGCAGTTGGACACTTGGGCATAGAGATTGGGGACCATGATCATATGCAGGCTACGTGTCTGTCATAAACAAATAGTTCCATCCCAGATATTTCCGTAATTCTCCTTAGTGTAGACAACATTGTGCAGCAGATGAGGGGGTTAATGGTTTTCATACTGTCAGTCTGGGCAGTATCTCTGTAACATAACCCAGGACATTCTCTTTACATCAAGATCTCAATCTGTCTTTCCTGGCAAAATGTTTCACATGATAATATCAGCTGAAGGCTCTGACAGAAGTGTTTGGTTAGTCTGCGTTGCGTTTAGATCTCTGTCTGGCCCACTAGGAAAAAAGATGAATTTACAGGCAGAGCTGTCTAGAGGCCATTCATCATAGAGCAAGAGTAAGAAACAAGAAATACAAGGGATTGGTGGGCAATGTAACAAGCAACGTGTAATGGAAAACTGGGTGCTGGGGCGCTAATCCAAGGCAAATACTACATGAACGTCCTGGTATCTCACTGCCAAGACTCCCACATGAGATAAAAAGTGGCATAAAAATACATAATAAATAAAGTATAATACACATTATATTAGGGGGGAGGTGTCTCATGGGTACCCTGGCAAATAGTTGCTAATGGTGCAGCCAGTCAAGTGAATGGTCAACTATGTGACATGATAGTCCAGAAGGAGCTCCTCATAGAATAGTACGCACGTAGTGTCAGGATTTTAGCAATGCATGTAACCAATTGTAGGGAGCTGCTTAAAGGGGTATTCTGCCCCTAGACATCTTATCCCCTATCCAAAGGATAGGGGATAAGATGTCTGATCGCGGGGATCCCACCGCTGGGGACCCCTGTGATCTCCCTGCTGCACCCGGCATTTGTTTAGAGCGTCGGGTGCAGCTCCGGAGGCTCGTGACATCACAGCAACGCCCCCACAATGCAAGTCTATGGGAGGGGGCATGACCCTGATGTCATGAGCCTCCCGAAACCAACTCGCCCCCTCCCCCACCCCATCGCCAGTCATCCGGCACGGAGCGAAGTTCGATTTGTGCACAGGATGTCTGGGGTGCCGCAACTGAGATCGCGGGGTCACCCCGCGATCAGACATAAGATGTCTAGGGGCGGAGTACCCCTTTAACTTTGTGTTGTTTATAAGCCACAACAACTACAGCAGGTGATATAAGTATTGAACATGTCACCATTTTTCTCATTAAATACAGGTTGTTTTTTTTTTTTTTTCGAGACAACAGTACCTTCTAATTCCAGATCTTTTTAAAGCTCCCCACAAGTGTCATTGGCTCTTGGACAACTCTCCTGATTATTCTTCTCTCTCCTCATTATTGTGAAATGATTGTCATTCGACTTCCATATTATGGCCCCAACAGTGCTCAATGGAACATTCAGGAGCTTAGAAATGCTCCAGTTACCAATGCCATTGTTATGTTTTACAACAATTAGGTTATGAGGGTCCTGAGACAGCTCTGTGCGTAATGACGGGCGATACAGGGGACGGAGCAGCGTGACATCATGGCTCCGCCCCTCATGACATCTTAATGCAAGTCTATGGCAGGGGACGTGACGACCGCCACGCCCCCTCCCATAGACTTGTATTGAGGGGGCGGGCTGTGATGTCACAAGGGGTGGAGCCATGACGTAACAATGCTCCGGCCCCTGTATTGCCCGCCATTACGCGCAGAGTGCGCTGTGCAGTAATGATAGCGGGGTGCCGCAGTGGCGATCCTGGGTGTCCCCAGCAGGGGGACCCTGGTGATCTGACATCTTATCCCCTATCCTTTGGATAGGGGATACGATGTCTAGGGGCGGAGTATCCCTTTAATTTCAGAGCTTATTTTTTCTTCTTTGTATGTATGGATTACTTGGGTTGTTAACACCATCTGGTGAAAATTTCATGTCAATAGCAACCTTAAAAATATAAGTGAAAAAAATGGTGATGTGTTCAACTTATTTCACCCACTGAATATAAGCATTAACATAGAGGTTTTCGTGGTGCAACCTGCGGGATCGAAATAAAAAGCCCTATCCACCCATATTCTTAGTGCACTGTGTTTAAAAAGGAGAAAAATTAAGAAATCTGGGCCCATGGTGCAAACCACCAGTAGAGTAAATCTCATAGATTTTTATTATTGGTTTTAATTATCACTATCATCATTCATAACACATTTCTAGGCCAAATGTAACTACTTCCTCAGATATAGTTTCACTTGTTTATCCTCTTCAGTGCCGTGGACCCGGTGGTCGTTAACCCTTTGCTTCTCTCCCAGCTTGTTCTAGTGATTGTTTGGGGTCTAAACACTCAGACCCCGACATTCGACATGTCCCTAGGTATCAATTCCAGCAGATATTACCACACCAGGATTCTGCTCAGAATAATTGTGAGCGGAATTAGGTGCATCTGCCCTTTAAGAATTCGTAGCAGGTCTTACAGAAGGCCAATACTTGTAGTCTGGTGAACCAGTGGAACCATTCTACAAGTTGCATTAAAAATATGTTTCCAATTCTCCGGCAGCCCTGTATGGTCCCTGCTTTGATGTCTCCTGTGAGTGAGTAGTGTAAGTGAAATGCGGATGGAAGGAGGGGGGGGGTCCATCTCTGGTCTCTATGCTTTCTTCCATCGACCTTGAGATATGCAGTGCCATAATTCTGCACAGACACATCATTATCTCGCCCTGTAGGGAGGAAAACATCCACATATTTTGCTAGGGGGCCTCCATCATTTCTAGGTTTCTCTCTGGGAAAGAAGCGGTGCTGAATATTATACTGGAGCTTTGCTTGTTTTCCCTGGATGTTTGTGATTTAAGGTCAAGGCAAGGAAGGATGATAGCGTCAGAGTATGAAGGGGGTTACTAGTGAATACTATTGGGAGCCAGAGTTACCTCTATAACATACATGATTGACAGCTGGGGTTATCAGTGTAGAATATATGAATGCACGACTCAGGTACCCCCTAGAGTGGGTTAGGGCCAAATACTATGAAACTCCATTGACCATGGGCTTTGTCCAGGGTCACAAAAGCCTTGTTTGATTCCCATCCCTAAAACATAACTTTTACTAAATTATATTAAGACAATCAATATTGTGAATAACACTTAAGATCCCAGCCCCTGTGTGTGATACTTTGTTGTATGTACAATAGAAAGATATATTATGATATATTAGTTATATTAATGGTCAGCCCATAGTCAATGGAGTTTGATAATATATGATTGACAGCTGGAGTAATCAATCTATTTTATGATTGACATCTTATAATATATGATTGACAGCTGGGGTTATTAGTGTATAATATATGACTGGCAGCGGGGATTATCAGTATATAATATGATTGACAGCTGGAGCTATCAATGTGTAATGTATGATTGACAGCCAGGATTATCAGCTTGTAATATATGATTGACAGCTGGGTTATTAGTGTATAATATGATTGACAGCTGCAGTTATCAGTGTACAGTATAATATATGATTGACAGCCAGGGGTTATCAGTGTGTTATATGATTGACAGCTGGGGTTATCAGTGTGTTATATGATTGACAGCTGGGGTTATCAGTGTATAATATGAATGACAGCTGGGGTTATCAGTGTATAATATGATTGATAGCTGCAGTTATCAGTGTACAGTATAATATATGATTGACAGCCAGGGGTTATCAGTGTATAATATGATTGACAGCTGGGGTTATCAGTGTGTTATATGATTGACAGCTGGTGTTATCAGTGTATAATATGAGTGACAGCTGGGGTTATCAGTGTATAATATGATTGATAGCTGCAGTTATCAGTGTACAGTATAATATATGATTGACAGCCAGGGGTTATCAGTGTATAATATGATTGACAGCTGGGGTTTTCAGTGTATAATGTGATTGACAGCTGGGGTTATCAGTGTGTTATATGATTAACAGCTGGGGTTATCAGAGTATAATATGATTGGCAGCTGGTGTTATCAGTGTATAATATGATTGACAGCTGGGGTTATCAGTGTATAATATGATTGACAGCTGGGGTTATCAGTGTGTTATACGATTGACAGCTGGAGTTATCAGTGTTTAATATGATTGACAGCTGGGGTTATCAGTGTGTTATATGATTGACAGCTGGGGTTATCAGAGTATAATATGATTGACAGCTGGTGTTATCAGTGTATAATATGATTGAAAGCCAGGGGTTATCAGTATGTTATATGATTGACAGCTGGGGTTATCAGTGTGTTATATGATTGACAGCTGGGGTTATCAGTGTATAATATGATTGACAGCTGATGTTATCAGTGTGTTATATGATTGACAGCTGGGGTTATCAGAGTATAATATCATTGACAGCTGGTGTTATCAGTGTATAATATGATTGACAGCTGGGGGTTATCAGTGTATAATATGATTGACAGCTGGGGTTATTAGTGTATAATATGATTGACAGCTGGGGTTATCAGTGTATAATATGAGTGACAGCTGGAGTTATCAGTGTATAATATGATTGACAGCTGGGGTTATCAGTGTATAATATGAGTAACAGCTGGGGTTATCAGTGTATAATATGAATGACAGCTGGGGTTATCAGTGTATAATATGAGTGACAGCTGGGGTTATCAGTGTGTTATCTGATTGACAGCCAGGGGTTATCAGTGTATAATATGATTGACAGCTGGGGTTATCAGTGTATAATATGATTGACAGCTGGGGTTATCAGTGTATAATATGATTGACAGCTGGGGTTATCAGTGTGTTATACGATTGACAGCTGGAGTTATCAGTGTTTAATATGATTGACAGCCAGGGGTTATCAGTGTGTTATATGATTGACAGCTGGGGCTATCAGTGTATAATATGATTGACAGCTGGGGTTATCAGTGTATAATATGATTGACAGCTGGTGTTATCAGTGTATAATATGATTGACAGCTGGTGTTATCAGTGTATAATATGATTGACAGCTGGGGCTATCAGTGTATAATATGATTGACAGCTGGGGTTATCGGTGTATAATATGATTGACAGCTGGGGTTATCAGTGTATAATATGAGTGACAGCTGGGGTTATCAGTGTGTTATATGATTGACAGCTGGAGTTATCAGTGTATAATATGATTGACAGCTGGGGTTATCAGTGTGTAATGTGATTGACAGCTGGGGTTATCAGTGTGTTATATGATTGACAACTGGGGTTATCAGAGTATAATATGATTGACAGCTGGTGTTATCAGTGTATAATATGATTGAAAGCCAGGGGTTATCAGTATGTTATATGATTGACAGCTGGGGTTATCAGTGTGTTATATGATTGACAGCTGGGGCTATCAGTGTATAATATGATTGACAGCTGGGGTTATCAGTGTATAATATGATTGACAGCTGGTGTTATCAGTGTATAATATGATTGACAGCTGGTGTTATCAGTGTATAATATGATTGACAGCTGGGGCTATCAGTGTATAATATGATTGACAGCTGGGGTTATCGGTGTATAATATGATTGACAGCTGGGGTTATCAGTGTATAATATGAGTGACAGCTGGGGTTATCAGTGTGTTATATGATTGACAGCTGGAGTTATCAGTGTATAATATGATTGACAGCTGGGGTTATCAGTGTGTAATGTGATTGACAGCTGGGGTTATCAGTGTGTTATATGATTGACAGCTGGGGTTATCAGAGTATAATATGATTGACAGCTGGTGTTATCAGTGTATAATATGATTGAAAGCCAGGGGTTATCAGTATGTTATATGATTGACAGCTGGGGTTATCAGTGTGTTATATGATTGACAGCTGGGGTTATCAGTGTATAATATGATTGACAGCTGGTGTTATCAGTGTGTTATATGATTGACAGCTGGGGTTATCAGAGTATAATATCATTGACAGCTGGTGTTATCAGTGTATAATATGATTGACAGCTGGGGGTTATCAGTGTATAATATGATTGACAGTTGGGGTTATTAGTGTATAATATGATTGACAGCTGGGGTTATCAGTGTATAATATGAGTGACAGCTGGAGTTATCAGTGCGTTATATGATTGACAGCCAGGGGTTATCAGTGTATAATATGATTGACAGCTGGGGTTATCAGTGTATAATATGAGTAACAGCTGGGGTTATCAGTGTATAATATGAATGACAGCTGGGGTTATCAGTGTATAATATGAGTGACAGCTGGGGTTATCAGTGTGTTATCTGATTGACAGCCAGGGGTTATCAGTGTATAATATGATTGACAGCTGGGGTTATCAGTGTATAATATGATTGACAGCCAGGGGTTATCAGTGTATATTATGATTGACAGCTGGGGTTATCAGTGTGTTATATGATTGACAGCTGGAGTTATCAGTGTATAATATGATTGACAGCTGGGGTTATCAGTGTTTTATATGATTGACAGCTGGAGTTATCAGTGTATAATATGATTGACAGCTGGGGTTATCAGTGTATAATATGATTGACAGCTGGGGTTATCAGTGTGTTATATGATTGACAGCTGGAGTTATCAGTGTATAATATGATTGACAGCTGGGGTTATCAGTGTATAATATGATTGACAGCTGTGGTTATCAGTGTGTTATATGATTGACAGCTGGAGTTATCAGTGTGTTATATGATTGACAGCTGGAGTTATCAGTGTATAATATGATTGACAGCTGGGGTTATCAGTGTATAATATGAGTGACAGCTGGGGTTATCAGTGTATAATATGATTGACAGACAGGGGTTATCAGTGTAATATATGATTGACAGCTGGGGTTATCAGTGTGTTATATGATTGACAGCTGGGGTTATCAGTGTAATATATGATTGACAGCTGGGGTTATCAGTGTAATATATGATTGACAGCTGGGGTTATCAGTGTGTTATATGATTGACAGCTGGGGTTATCAGGGTGTTATATGATTGACAGCTGGGGTTATCAGTGTAATATATGATTGACAGCTGGGGTTATGAGTGTAATATATGATTGACAGCTGGGGTTATCAGTGTGTTATATGATTGACAGCTGGGGTTATCAGTGTGTTATATGATTGACAGCTGGGGTTTTCAGTGTATAATGTGATTGACAGCTGGGGTTATCAGTGTATAATATGATTGACAGCTAGGGTTATCAGTGTATAATATGATTGACAGCTGGGGTTATCACTGTATAATGTTATTGACAGCCGGGATTATCGGTGTAATATATGATTGACAGCTGGGGCTATTAGTTTGTTATATGATTGACAGCTGGGGTTATTATTGTGTTATATGATTGACAGCTGGGGTTATCAGTGTATAATGTGATTGACAGTTGGGGTTTTCAGTGTATAATGTGATTGATAGCCAGGGGTTATTAGTGTGTTATATGATTGACAGCTGGAGTTATCAGTGTATAATATGATTGACAGCCAGGGGTTATCAGTGTGTTATATGATTGACAGCTGGGGTTTTCAGTGTATAATGTGATAAACAATGTGTGTTATATGATTGACAGCTGGGGTTATCAGTGTATAATATGATTGACAGCTGGGGTTATCAATCTATAATATGATTGACAGCTGGGGTTATCAGTGTGTTATATGATTGACAGCTGGGATTATCAGTGTATAATATGATTGACAGCTGGGGTTATCAGTGTATAATATGATTGACAGCTGGGGTTATCAGTGTATAATATGATTGACAGCTGGGGTTATCAGTGTATAATATGATTGACAGCTGGGGTTATCAGTGTATAATATGATTGACAGCTGGGGTTATCAGTGTATAATATGATTGACAGCTGGGGTTATCAGTGTATAATATGATTGACAGCTGGGGTTATCAGTGTGTTATATGACTGACAGCTGGGGTTATCAGTGTATAATATGATTGACAGCTGGGGTTATCATTGTATAATATGATTGACAGCTGGGGTTATCAGTGTGTTATATGATTGACAGCTGGAGTTATCAGTGTATAATATGATTGACAGCTGGTGTTATCAGTGTATAATATGATTGACAGCTGGGGCTATCAGTGTATAATATGATTGACAGCTGGGGTTATCGGTGTATAATATGATTGACAGCTGGGGTTATCAGTGTATAATATGAGTGACAGCTGGGGTTATCAGTGTGTTATATGATTGACAGCTGGTGTTATCAGTGTATAATATGATTGTCAGCTGGGGCTATCAGTGTATAATATGATTGACAGCTGGGGTTATCGGTGTATAATATGATTGACAGCTGGGGTTATCAGTGTATAATATGAGTGACAGCTGGGGTTATCAGTGTGTTATATGATTGACAGCTGGAGTTATCAGTGTATAATATGATTGACAGCTGGGGTTATCAGTGTGTAATGTGATTGACAGCTGGGGTTATCAGTGTGTTATATGATTGACAGCTGGGGTTATCAGAGTATAATATGATTGACAGCTGGTGTTATCAGTGTATAATATGATTGACAGCCAGGGGTTATCAGTATGTTATATTATTGACAGCTGGGGTTATCAGTATGTTATATGATTGACAGCTGGGGTTATCAGTGTGTTATATGATTGACAGCTGGGGTTATCAGAGTATAATATGATTGACAGCTGGTGTTATCAGTGTGTTATATGATTGACAGCTGGGGTTATCAGAGTATAATATCATTGACAGCTGGTGTTATCAGTGTATAATATGATTGACAGCTGGGGGTTATCAGTGTATAATATGATTGACAGCTGGGGTTATTAGTGTATAATATGATTGACAGCTGGGGTTATCAGTGTATAATATGAATGACAGCTGGGGTTATCAGTGCGTTATATGATTGACAGCCAGGGGTTATCAGTGTATAATATGATTGACAGCTGGGGTTATCAGTGTATGATATGAGTAACAGCTGGGGTTATCAGTGTATAATATGAATGACAGCTGGGGTTATCAGTGTATAATATGAGTGACAGCTGGGGTTATCAGTGTGTTATCTGATTGACAGCCAGGGGTTATCAGTGTATAATATGATTGACAGCTGGGGTTATCAGTGTATAATATGATTGACAGCCAGGGGTTATCAGTGTATATTATGATTGACAGCTGGGGTTATCAGTGTTTTATATGATTGACAGCTGGAGTTGTCAGTGTATAATATGATTGACAGTTGGGGTTATCAGTGTGTTATATGATTGACTGCTGGAGTTATCAGTGTATAATATGATTGACAGCTGGGGTTATCAGTGTATAATATGATTGACAGCTGGGGTTATCAGTGTGTTATATGATTGACAGCTGGGGTTATCAGTGTATAATATGATTGACAGCTGGGGTTATCAGTGTGTTATATGATTGACAGCTGGGGTTATCAGTGTGTTATATGATTGACAGCTGGAGTTATCAGTGTATAATATGATTGACAGCTGGGGTTATCAGTGTATAATATGAGTGACAGCTGGGGTTATCAGTGTATAATATGATTGACAGCCAGGGGTTATCAGTGTAATATATGATTGACAGCTGGGGTTATCAGTGTGTTATATGATTGACAGCTGGGGTTATCAGTGTAATATATGATTGACAGCTGGGGTTATCAGTGTAATATATGATTGACAGCTGGGGTTATCAGTGTGTTATATGATTGACAGCTGGGGTTATCAGTGTGTTATATGATTGACAGCTGGGGTTTTCAGTGTATAATGTGATTGACAGCTGGGGTTATCAGTGTATAATATGATTGACAGCTAGGGTTATCAGTGTATAATATGATTGACAGCTAGGGTTATCAGTGTATAATATGAGTGACAGCTGGGGTTATCAGTGTGTAATATGAGTGACAGCTGGGGTTATCAGTGTATAATATGAGTGACAGCTGGGGTTATCAGTGTATAATATGAGTGACAGCTGGGGTTATCAGTGTATAATATGACTGACAGCTGGGGTTATCAGTGTATAATATGAGTGACAGCTGGGGTTATCAGTGTATAATATGAGTGACAGCTGGTGTTATCAGTGTATAATGTGAGTGACAGCCGGGGTTCTCAGTGTGTTATATGATTGACAGCTGGGGTTATCAGTGTATAATATGATTGACAGCTGGTGTTATCATTGTATAATATGAGTGACAGCTGGGGTTATCAATGTATAATGTGAGTGACAGCTGGGGTTATCAGTGTATAATGTGAGTGACAGCTGGGGTTATCAATGTGTTATATGATTGACAGCTGGGGTTATCAGTTTGTTATATGATTGACAGAGGGGTTATCAGTGTATAATATGACTGACAGCTGGGGTTATCAGTGTATAATATGAGTGACAGCTGGGGTTATCAGTGTATAATATGAGTGACAGCTGGGGTTATCAGTGTATAATATGAGTGACAGCTGGGGTTATCAGTGTATAATATGACTGACAGCTGGGGTTATCAGTGTATAATATGAGTGACAGCTGGGGTTATCAGTGTATAATATGACTGACAGCTGGGGTTATCAGTGTATAATGTGAGTGACAGCTGGGGTTATCAGTGTATAATGTGAGTGACAGCTGGGGTTATCAGTGTATAATATGAGTGACAGCTGGGGTTATCAGTGTATAATATGATTGACAGCTGGGGTTATCAGTGTATAATATGACTGACAGCTGGGGTTATCAGTGTATAATATAACTGACAGCTGGGGTTATCAGTGTATAATATGACTGACAGCTGGGGTTATCAGTGTATAATGTGAGTGACAGCTGGGGTTATCAGTGTATAATGTGAGTGACAGCTGGGGTTATCAGTGTATAATATGAGTGACAGCTGGGGTTATCAGTGTATAATATGATTGACAGCTGGGGTTATCAGTGTATAATATGACTGACAGCTGGGGTTATCAGTGTATAATATAACTGACAGCTGGGGTTATCAGTGTATAATATGAGTAACAGCTGGTGTTATCAGTGTATAATATGATTGACAGCTGGGGTTATCAGTGTATAATATGATTGACAGCTGGGGTTATCAGTGTATAATATGACTGACAGCTGGGGTTATCAGTGTATAATATAACTGACAGCTGGGGTTATCAGTGTATAATATGAGTGACAGCTGGTGTTATCAGTGTATAATATGATTGACAGCTGGGGTTATCAGTGTATAATATGATTGACAGCTGGGGTTATCAGTGTATAATATGATGGACAGCTGGGGTTATCAGTGTATAATATGACTGACAGCTGGGGTTATCAGTGTGTTATATGATTGACAGCTGGGGTTATCAGTTTGTTATATGATTGACAGCTGGGGTTATCAGTGTATAATATGACTGACAGCTGGGGTTATCAGTGTGTTATATGATTGACAGCTGGGGTTATCAGTTTGTTATATGATTGACAGCTGGGGTTTTCAGTGTATAATATGAGTGACAGCTGGGGTTATCGGTGTATAATATGACTGACAGCTGGGGTTATCAGTGTGTTATATGATTGACAGCTGGGGTTATCAGTTTGTTATATGATTGACAGCTGGGGTTTTCAGTGTATAATATGAGTGACAGCTGGAGTTATCAGTGTATAATATGACTGACAGCTGGGGTTATCAGTGTATAATATGAGTGACAGCTGGGGTTATCAGTGTATAATATGACTGACAGCTGGGGTTATCAGTGTATATTATACACAGTCTGTACATATAATACTAGTTTGTGATAGTACAAGTTGCATCATCTTTTTCTGTCCCAGCATTCTGGCTGATTAAGAGCCATAGGTAGTGTAGTTCTGGTCTGTCATGTCTGGGGTCCTCTCAGAGAAGGGCAGTGAGGCGGGCAGGGAGGTGGGCAGAGGGTGCAGGGTTGTGTGACACAGGATGTATGACAGGAATGTATAAAGACAGACTTTACTGGAAAGATAAGAGGAAATTGCATCTTTAATAATTTACTGGGCCGGTATGCCGGAGCCAGGCAGTAGGTGCTGGTGCCTTAATAAAAAAATAAAACACACCATCTGTTCCTGGAAATAGGGCTGGCTCCAGCGTCCAGCCTGCGAGACCACAGGGGGCTCCATTCTCTGCTTAGAAAGGGACAGTGCATTGTGGATGGTGTCTAGACAGAGGTGAAAGGTTAAAACACACTAATCCATTGAACATGTTAAACTGATATCCTAAGCAAAAGAATAGAAAGGGATCGATACGACCTGGACTGAGTGTTTTATCCCTTCTTCCAAGCCTCACACCTCCCAATATGGTGAAATGATCCTAGTTATAGGTGGAAGCTCCCCAAAGGGTTAATAATGTGGAGGCTGCCCACCCTGCGATGAAATCCTATTATTAGACAGACTTCATAATATTCAGTGTCTCCACAAGGACAGTATAATTATACAGGGAAGAATGGGAACACATGACCCTGTCCAATATGATACACAACGTACGAGCTCGGGCCCCAGAGCTTACAATCTACCATACGAGGGGAGGTCAGTAACTGACACTTCTCTAGACACATAGAATTTATACACAGGTGCAATGATCTGCAGGGCTTCAGGAATAGCTTGGGCAAATCTTACATCTGGCAGCCAAAGGCCAGGTGAATGTAGGGGGGGGGGGCGTCTGAGCCCTACTGCAGCCACTTATGGGAGAGGTGGCTACAAGAGTTATGGATCCCCCTACACGTATTACTAGGATCTCCATGGATCTGCTTATCTTTCCATTCTATCTAATATCTATCTCCCATATATCTTTATCTGTTGTATATCTGATCTATCTTCTGTTGTATATATCTCTCATATTTACATGTCATATCTATCTCATATATATATCTGTGTATCTATCTCATATATATCTGTGTATCTATCTCAGTATCTAGCTCATATCTAATTTCATCAGTTATATATATATCTTCTATCGTATATATCACACACATATCTATCTCATATCTATCTATATTATATCTATCTCTCTCTCTCATATCTATCTATTTCATATCTATCTAATATCTCTCTCATATCTATCTCTCTCTCATACCTATCTATCTATCTATCTATCTATCTATCTATCTCATATCTATCTATCTATCTACTATCCATCTATCTCATATCTATCTCTCTCATATCTATCTCATATCTATCTATCTATCTATCTCATATCTATCTATCTATCTATCTATATCTCATATCTATCTATCTATCTCTCTCATATCTATCTCATATCTATCTATCCCATATCTATCTATCTATCTATCTATCTCATATCTATCTATCTATCTCATATCTATCTATCTATCTATCTATCTATCTATCTATCTCATATCTATCTTTCTATCTATCCCATATCTATCTATCCCATATCTATCTTTCTATCTATCTATCCAATATCTATCTATCCCATATCTATCCATCTATCAATCCAAGGGAAGCAGCACCCCCCAAAAAAACTGTAGTATGGTGCACGCAGAACCGAACCCCGGTCAATGGTCCATATGTAGATAAATTAGTAGAAATCCGCAGCACACTAAATGATGAAAGTGCAAAAAAAAAGTGAAATTTATTCCATATCTTGGTGAAAGTTACAGCGACGTTTCAACCAGCTCTCCTGGTCTTTCTCATGCTTTCATCATTTTGTGTGCTGCGGATTTCTACTAATTTATCTATCTATCTATCTCATATCTATCTATCCACACTGCCAGCACAAGGATATAGGTGAAACATGAACATGCAGATAAAACATGGAGAGCTATACAGCTATGGTGTAATAGATGCAAATGTGAAACTATGAAATAGTGAGGCACTTAGCTCGCAAATTTGTCTCCGCCGGCGGTCAAATAGCTTGGACCGTCCCACCGCGATAAGGTGGTCTCATCTATCTATCTATCCCAGATCTATCTCATATCTATCTATATATCCCATATCTATCTCATATCTATCTATCTATCCCATATCTATCTATCCCATATCTATCTTTCTATCTATAGACAGGAGAATACAGCAGCACACTGCTAGCACAAAGATACAGATAAAACATGAAATGCTATATTGCTACAATGCAAAAATTTAAAAAATGGAGGTACTTTGCTCACCATTTGGCCAAATAGTTTGGACCATCCCACTGCGATAAGGTGACCTCATTGGGACGGACCCTACGCTATGAATGTGATTCTGGGCAAACAGTTATTAGGCTTGTAAGGTCTGAAACGTCCAGCACCTTACAAAATGGGTGGAATGCAGGAGCCAACATGGAGGTAGCCACTCCCCCATATGTATAACACAAACAAGGATAGGTTGGCCAGGTGCTGGATGTTTCAGACCTTGCAAGCCTGCTAACTGATTGCAGAGGCACATTCACAGTGTAGGGTCCGTCCCAATGAGGTCACCTTATCGTGGTGGGATGGTCCAAACTATTTGGCCAAATGGTGAGCAAAGTACCTCAGTTTTTGCATTGTAGCAATATAGCATTTCATGTTTTATCTGTATCTTTGTGCTAGCAGTGAGCTGCTCTATTCTCCTTACTATGTATATTTAGCCTAGCAGCGTGCACCTGTATGCCGTGTCCATGCAGTAGTTTGGTACCAGTGTGTGCTGGCCAACTTAGGCTGGGTTCACACTACGTTTTCTCCCATACGGGAGCGCATACGGCAGGGGGGAGCTAAAACCTTGCGCTCCCGTATGCCTTCGTATGCGCTCCCGTGTGTCATTCATTTCAATGAGCCGGCCGGAGTGAAACGTTAGGCTCATCACCTAAAACTGTGGTCAACCACGGTTTGAGGTCCGGTCGTAAAAAAAAAAAAAGTTAAAAAAAAAAAACCTATGCGTTTTTAAACAGCATACTGTTTTAAAAAGTGCATACAGTTCTGTCAGTTTTTATAGAAAAAAAACCCATACGTTTTAGAAAATGTTATCCATTTTTGATGGGAGGGGTCTTGGGTGGGGACTTTAGGATTCAAATGCGCATGTGCAAAGTAAAAACGTATACGATTTTCCCGTATGGAACCGTATACATGTGCGCTTCCCATTGACGTCCATGTTAAAAAAACGTATGCGGTTGCAGTACGGTTTTTAAACCGGAGACAAAATCGTGGTCAACCACGGTTTTGACTCCGGTTTAAAAACCGTACTGCAACCGCATAAGTTTTTTTTTTTAACATAGACGTCAATGGGAAACGCACATATATACGGTTCCATACGGGAAAAACTTTTACGTTTTTACTTTGCACATGCGCATTTGAAAATTTTGTCCATTTTTTAATGGGAGGGGGACTTTACCCCCTCCCATTAAAAATGGACAAAATTTTCAAAAACATGGGTTTTTTTTTCTATAAAAACTGACGGAACTGTATGCACTTTTTAAAACAGTATGCTGTTTAAAAACGCATACGGTTTACTTTTTTCCATACTGTTCCATCCGTTTTTTTGCCATACTGTTTTCTTTAGAAAAACGGATTGAAAACAGTATGGCAAAAACGTAGTGTGAACCCAGCCTTATCCTTTTTATCTTTCGATCTATCTATCTATCGATCGCATATCTATCTTCATCTATTGTCTATATATACACGGCTCAAAAAAATTAAGGAAACACTTAGGCTGGAATTCCACTAGTTTATTTGTGGAAAAATACCAAGAAAAACACCAATTCTGCTGCATGGCGTTTATTCGGCCAAAAAACGCTGCGGCCAGATGTTAAATGTAAATCAATGAGAAATCGCAAAATTCTTATTCCACTTGGAGTTTTTCACTTTGGCGTTTTTTTTTTAATCCTTTTGGCGTTTTTCACATTTTTTTTGCGTTTTTCAGATCGTTGGTGATCGCAGCATGTTGACCCACTGGCGATTTTTTTGTAAAAATCGTGGCGTTTTTCTCCCATAGAAGTCTATGGGAATGAAAAAATGCCAAGAAAGACGATGTGTGGGTTTTAACTTTGGCGTTTTTGCAGGCAGTTTTCATTTTTTTGGGACTTTAGTGATCGGAAAAGTGATGGAGATACCTTTTTTTAATAAAATTTCGTAGGGTACCATTAAAAAAAAAAATAAAAAAAAGATACAGTAGTGAAGGAAAAAATTGTATCTAACGAAATGTATCTTTTTTTTATAACAAAATTTTTATTATTTTTTAAACAGGGATATATTTATATGGGCGGACGGGGACCTAAAAATGTAGCCAACAATAATAAAAATGTAGTGTGTGTGTGTGTGTGTGTGTGTGTGTGTTTTCACTTTTTTCTTTATTTTTTTAAAACATTTTTTTAGGTAGTACTACTACTCCCAGCATGGAACACACTGTACCATGATGGGAATATTAGTACCTGTACTAATTGACAGATTGCCCGTTGCGATCCTCCTGTATAATGTATTGAAGCGGCCGGCCGGATGGTTCCAGCCAATCACAGCTCTCTGTGGGATATATGAATGTGTATATATACGTCAGTGCAGGGGACCATAGGAGAGCGACCGCATCTATACATTATACAGGAGGATCACAGCGGGTGTGAGTTGTGACATCCGCTGTGATCTTTCCTTAACTGCAGGTACTACTACTCCCAACATGGAGCACACTCTGCTTCATGCTAGGAGCTGTAGTACATGCATTAATAGACAGATCGCAGCAGGTGTCAGAAGTTAGGTGTGATCTGTCTATTAATGAAAGTACTACAGCTCCCAGCATGGAGCAGAGAGTGCTCCATGTTGGGAGTAGTAGTATTTGCAGTTAAGGAAAGATCACAGCGGGTATCACTACTGACATCCGCTGCGATCGTCCTATCTATAGCAGAGATGGAGCGGCTGTTTACAGAGCTCCGCATCTCTGTTCTGCACTATACTCCGGCCACTCACTCATTCCTATTTCCCTCAGAGCTGTGATTGGCTGCAACCATCCGGCCAATCACAGCTCTGGGTGGAAAATATAAATGAGTGCTGTTCTATTCACATGACTGGCAGGAGTACAGAGCAGAGATGTGAGTGCTGTATAGAGCCACATCTCTGCTATATTATGGACGATCGCATCGGGTGTCAGGACTGACACCTGGGGCGATATGTCTATAGTACAGGCACTACTACTCCCAACATGGAACAGTCTGTTCCATGGTGGGAGTAGTAGTACTATCTAAAAAATGTAAAAAATAGAGAAAAAAATTTGAAACACACACACTTTATTAAAAAAAAAAAAAAATTGTTATAAAATATATACATTTCGTTCCTTTTTCTTTTTGGTACCCAACAAATTTTGTTCACTTTTTAATGCTGGCAGTGCTTTCACTCTAGTGGTAACATGAGACGGAGTCTACAACCCACACAAGTGGCTCAGATAGTGCAGCTCATCCAGGATGGCACATCAATGCGAGCTGTGGCAAGAAGGTTTGCTGTGTCTGTCAGCGAAGTGTCCAGAGCATGGAGGCACTACTAGGAGACTGGCCAGTACATCAGGAGACGTGGAGGAGGCCGTAGGAGGGCAACAACCCAGCAGCAGGATCGCTACCTCCGCCTTTGTGCAAGGAGGAGCAGGAGGAGCACTGCCAGAGCCCTGCAAAATGACCTCCAGCAGGACACAAATGTGCATGTGTCCACTCAAATGCTCAGAAACAGACTCCATGAGGGTGGTATGAGGGCCCGACATCCACAGGTGGGGGTTGTGCTTACAGCCCAACACCATGCAAGATGCTTGGCATTTACCAGAAAACACCAAGATTGGCAAATTCCCCAGTGGCGCCCTGTGCTCTTCACAGATGAAAGCAGGTTCACACTGAGCATATGACAGAAGTGACAGAGTCTGGAGACGCCGTGGAGAATGTTCTGCTGCCTGCAACAACCTCCAGCATGACCGGTTTGGCGGTGGGTCAGTAATGGTGTGGAGTGGCATTTCTTTGTAGGGGCCGCACAGCCCTCCATGTGCTTGCCAGTGGTAGCCTGACTGCCATTAGGTACCGAGATGAGACCCCTTGTGAGACCATATGCTGGTGCGGTTGGCCCTGGGTTCTTCCTAATGCAAGACAATGCTAGACCTCATGTGGCTGGAGTGTGTCAACAGTTCCTGCAAGAGGAAGGCATTGATGCTATAGACTGCCCCCCCCCCCCCATTCCCCAGACCTGAATCCGATTGAGCACATCTGGAACATCATGTCTCGCTCCATCCACCAATGCCCCGTTGCACCACAGACTGTCCAGGAGTTGGCCGATGCTTTAGTCCAGGTCTGGGAGGACATCCCTCAGGAGACCACCTGCCACCTCATCAGGAGCATGCCCAGGCATTGTAGGGAGGTCATACGGGTACATGGAGGTCACACACACTACTGAGCCTCTTTTTGACTTGTTTTAAGGACGTCACATAAAGTTGGATCAGCCTGTAGTGAGGTTTTCCACTGTGATTTTGAGTGTGACTCCATATCCAGACCTCCATGGGTTGATACATTTGATTTCCATTGATAATTTTTGTGTGATTTTTGTTGTCAACATTCATCTATGTAAAGACGAAAGTATTTCTTACGATTAGATCATTCATTCAGATCTAGGATTTGTTATCTTAGTGTTCCCTTTAGTTTTATGAGCAGTGTATCATATCTATCTGTGCATCTATCTCATATCTACTTTTTAAAGGGGTTCTCCAGTTGCTTAACTTGAACCTGTTATGACTTTTTTGCTGCACGGCCATGAGTCATTGGAGATATCTATTTTTTATGGCAATAATCCAATTCCAGGTCCCTCAGACAGAACATTTTATCATTTGCATATTTTACGATAAGAGATCTCATATCTGGCTTTTTTCCAGATCACTAGATACCGTGCAGACGGCTTTTCTTTTTTGGCTGTTTTCAGCATTCAGGTTTCCGAGTGAAAAGATTTCGGAACCCACCCACGTCCTGACTGCACCTTCTCAGCAAAAACATCAAGTATGGCTCCAGCATCTCCAACAACGACGGGAAAAAGCATCCTCCTCAACTAATCCATCAGGGTTTTTTTTTTTGTTAATATAGAAGTGTGTTTCCCAACAAGTGTGC
Source organism: Hyla sarda (assembly GCF_029499605.1). NCBI lineage: Eukaryota > Metazoa > Chordata > Amphibia > Anura > Hylidae > Hyla > Hyla sarda. The sequence continues at coordinate 572,215,863 of NC_079189.1, read as the reverse complement.
CTCCAGACTTTACAAAACTACAACTCCCAGCATGCCTGGACAGCCAGCCTGTCATGCTGGAAAATGTAGTTTCGCAACAGCTGGAGGCACACTGGTTGGGAAATTATGCCATAGGTAAGGAACTTACAGTAGAAATGATTTTGTAAGACCTCCAAACAATCCTGTCTCTGAGCTCTACAGGCAGGTCTTCCCTCCTCATGGCTTTGTTTTGCATTGTCAGCTGTGAGACCTTACATAGACAGGGATGTGTCTTTCCAAATTCTGTCCAATTATCCAAATTTAACTCAGGTGACTCCAATGAAGGTTCATTTATAAAAATTAAAAAAAAATGTAAATAGTATAAAAAAAATTATATAAACTCATAGTATAAAGATAACCTTATTTTACCTGTATTGCACTGCATCATGTATGGTGTAAGAGAAACACAACCCCCCCTCACTGACTTTATAAACATAAAACAATACAATACAACTTAATATTGTGTTGCACAACCAGCTGAGACCTCCCTACAATTAAGGCTGCATTCACACTGTTTAGGTCATACAGGGACCAGGTTCGGCTGGGAAATGTGCAAACCTGGGCGCTCCCCTATCTCAGCTGGACCCGGCCCCACCCCCGCATCTCATTAATTTGAATGAGCCTACCGGAGTCAGATAGTGATTCCGCTCAGCTCATTTTTGCCCCATATCCGATTTTGTGACCGGACTAAAAACCGTGGTATACTACATTTTTCAGTCCGGTCACAAAACCGGATATGGGGCAAATATGAGCCGACCGGAGTCACTATGTGACTCCGGTCGGCTCATTCAAATGAATGAGATGCGGGGCTGAAGCCGGGTCAGGCTGGGATACAGGAGCACCCTGATCACTGTATGACATAAATGTAGTGTGAATGCAGCCTAACAGATTTCTGTAACTCTCAATGAGACTTCTGCACTTGTCTCCCGGTATCTTGGTCCACTCCTCATAAGATCCTGCTCCAGCTGTCTCAGGTGTAAAGGTGTCTTCTCCAGACTGCAGGTATCTTGGCTCCACTCCTCATAAGATCCTGCTCCAGCTGTCTCAGGTGTAAAGGTGTCTTCTCCAGACTGCAGGTATCTTGGCTCCACTCCTCATAAGATCCTGCTCCAGCTGTCTCAGGTGTAAAGGTGTCTTCTCCAGACTGCAGGTATCTTGGCTCCACTCCTCATAAGATCCTGCTCCAGCTGTCTCAGGTGTAAAGGTGTCTTCTCCAGACTGCAGGTATCTTGGCTCCACTCCTCATAAGATCCTGCTCCAGCTGTCTCAGGTGTCTTCTCCAGACTGCAGGTATCTTGGCTCCACTCCTCATAAGATCCTGCTCCAGCTGTCTCATGTGTGAAGGTGTCTTCTCCAGACTGCAGGTATCTTGGTCCACTCCTCATAAGATCCTGCTCCAGCTGTCTCAGGTGTGAAGGTGTCTTCTCCAGACTGCAGGTATCTTGGCCCACTCCTCATAAGATCCTTCTCCAGCTGTCTCAGGTGTGAAGGTGTCTTCTCCAGACTGCAGGTATCTTGGCCCACTCCTTATAAGATCCTGCTCCAGCTGTCTCAGGTGTCTTCTCCAGACTGCAGGTATCTTGGCCCACTCCTCATAAGATCCTGCTCCAGCTGTCTCAGATGTGAAGGGGTCTTCTCCAGACTGCAGGAATCTTGGCCCACTCCTCATAAGATCCTGCTCCAGCTGTCTCAGGTGTAAAGGTGTCTTCCCCAGACTGTAGGTATCTTGGCCTACTCCTCATAAGATCCTGCTCCAGCTGTCTCAGGTGTGAAGGTGTCTTCTCCAGACTGCAGGTATCTTGGTCCACTCCTCATAAGATCCTGCTCCAGCTGTCTCAGGTGTAGAGGTGTCTTCTCCAGACTGCAGGTATCTTGGCCCACTCCTCATGAGATCCTGCTCCAGCTGTCTCAGGTGTGAAGGTGTCTTCTCCAGACTGCAGGTATCTTGGCCCACTCCTCATAAGATCCTTCTCCAGCTGTCTCAGGTGTGAAGGTGTCTTCTGCAGACTGCAGGTATCTTGGCCCACTCCTCATAAGATACTGCTCCAGCTGTCTCAGGTGTGAAGGTGTCTTCTCCAGACTGCAGGTATCTTGGTCCACTCCTCATAAGATCCTTCTCCAGCTGTCTCAGGTGTGAAGGTGTCTTCTCCAGACTGCAGGCTTCAGCACCTTGCACAAATGTTCTGCTCTTAGCCATCTTGGGAGTTTTTAGCTGTGTGTTTTGGGTCATTATCCTGTTGGGGGACCCATGATCTGTGACTGAGACCAAGATTCCTGACACTGGGCAGCACATTTCAATCCAAAATGCCGATAGTCTTATCTGTTGCTTTTTTAGCACACCATTTTCTAGGATTTATATATATATAATGATGCCAGAATAAAGTTTCCAAATTTAAACATTTTCTACTGGGAGCTGAAGGACCCTACATACTTAGTTTTAAATATGGACACAGAGAAACTGCTCTGCCTTTTCATCCATCCTGAACCTTGTAGTGTCTCCTGTGGATATCCTTAAAGGGGTATTCCAGGAAAAAACTTTTTTTTTTATATCAAGTGGCTCCAGAAAGTTAAACAGATTTGTAAATTACTTCTATTAAAAAATCTTAAACCTTCCAATAATTATCAACTGCTGAAGTTGAGTTGTTATTTTCTGTCTGGCAACAGTGCTCTATGCTGACATCTCTGCTAGTCTGGGGAACTGCACAGAGTAGAAGAGGTTTGCTATGGGGATTTGCTTCAACTCTGGACAGTTCCCGAGACAGGTGTCATCGGAGAGCACTTAGACAGAAAACAACAACTCAACTTCAGCAGCTGATAATTATTGGAAGGATTAAGATTTTTTTAACAGAAGTAATTTACAAGTCTATTTAACTTTCTGGAGCCAGTTGATATATAAAAAAAAGTTTTTTCCTGGATAACCCCTTTAAATGGCAGTGAGCTGGCTTTTTGCTTCTTTTTAACATGTAAGCTCTGCCAGCCCTGCTTATAATTGGGGTATTCAGCAATATAACCTGGGGTCGGTGTACTTGTACATCTTTAGGCATCAGGCTCTTTAATAGAACTTTTTGAAACCTAACATTCCCAGCACTAAGAGCCCCTCTTGGTAATATTGTTGGGATATTGACCCAGTTTGGCTTAAATCATAGAATGTTCTAAGTACTGTTTAATATCGTAAAGCAAAGTATCCGCGTCCAGACTTTGAGCCGGGGAAAACTCTTCTTCATCATTAAGAAGCTTTGGTCATATTGACTGCACCAACGTAGATACCTGGAAGGTTCTCATCCTCAGGCATTAGATTACACAGACAGGCTCCACTTCTCAGAGACCTCTTCTTTTTAACTTATGCAAAGTCTCCAACAATGCCTTCATCTTCCTGCTTATATCTTTCTTATTTAATACATATTGATATTCTATAGTCGGTGTGCATTCCCTAAGAATGAAAGCTCAGCTTAACATCTAAAGGCAGATGAATATTGTAACTGTAGAGTCAGAGGACAATATGGAATCTCATCTTTCTTTGTCCAGTACCAGTGATTCTTAATAACACGGCTTAGAGAGTAGTCTATGGGTCTACATTCTCCTGCTCAACCACTACTGATCGGGCAGTCATGGACTTTTTTAAGAAGCGATGGTAATGGTGATCCAGGGGAGATCCTAATAGTGAGATAGTGTGATGGAATATTTACTGTGTAGCTTCAACCTGAGGTACCATGCTATGGAATGCCGGCAGATTGTGCAGAAATCTGCAGCAATTTACTGCACAGTATGCGTGGCTGAGGTTTAAAAAAAATAAATACAAATAAATAATTATATATATATAAACAATAGTAAATATGATGCAGCACTCCACAAGTTGCAAAGAAGGGTGGTTTTATTCCATCATGTGCATAGACAACGTTTCACCAGCCTCACGCTGGCTTTTTCAAGTATATATATATATTAGTAAATAAAGAACAAAGGTGTCCTGCACTCACCGCTCCAGTCCAGTTAATCCTGCTCCCATCTCGGGTCACGACTCGAACACGGAGGACATGGATAGTGGAGCGCTCAGAGGCTCTGAGCGCTCCACTATCCATGTCCTCCGTGTTCGAGTCGTGACCCGAGATGGGAGCAGGATTACCTGGACTGGAGCGGTGAGTGCAGGACACCTTTGTTCTTTATTTACTACTATTTGGTGACTGCGGTCTTTATTGTCCTAGCACCTCCGCTGCCAGGGTGGATTTCCAGACTAGCGGGAAGCCGCCTCCATCTCGTGGTCTCAGGAGGCTTAAGGTATCGGTGCCACTGTTTCTTTTTACTATTAAAATATATATATATATATATATATATATATATATATATATATATATATTCACATGTTGCACACAAATTCTTAAATGGGCACTGTAAGAATGAAAAACTTTTTATATGTTGTACATCTGGGCAAAACATTAACTTTTCTAATATACTTCATAAGAAAAGGTTATTTCTTTTTATAGAAATCATGGCTGATAAAAAACACCATGTAGAGTCCCAATACCATCCAGAACATAATCCTGTCCGGTTGCAGCATCATCTTTGTCCACAGGCATGGACAAACTCCAGTAAGTGAGGGTGGGACTAGCACTTCTCTGCTCATTCCTATCCTATCAGACTGCAGCAGAGAGGAGGAGGTTACAGAGCAGCCTGCAGGGATTGGATGAAGAGACCCAGCACTCAGGGAGGAAGAGGAGTCATACAGAGTGAGGACACGCCCCCTCCAGAGCACAGAATGACAAACCAAGTGAGCAACAGATAGAAGGTATTTGTGAGAGCAATATAGGTGCTAGAAACACAAAAAATTTTATGTACATGACCAGGATTAGGTACTGAGTAACATTTAACTTTTATTTGTGGGATATGCAAATACTTTTTAATTGAATTCATGGCATTAAAAACCATTTTGATTTCAACACCCTTCGTAATGCATTGAATGCAATCTACAATAGAAAAAGTCTTACATCTTGAGAACATCCTAAGAACAAATGGCAGATCCTCTTCAGTGTTGAGAATGATGGTAGAACGTCCCATCCCTGGGACTCCCACTGATCATGAGAAGGGTCCTGTGTCCCCATTTGAATGGCATGGCAGCACACATGCTCCACTATTGCTCTATTCAAGTCTGTTGGGCTGACAAAGATAACCATGTTGATTGTAAGACAGCCCATATAATGCAGCTATAACCTAGTGACTTCCTAGACTGGTATATAACAGGCTGACGGGTGAAGGCAAGGCAGTGCACAGTGATAGAACAATAGTTTCCATTGTTTTAGGCAACACATGAGAGGCTTAGGGACAACAAAATTTCCTTGATTGGCACAACCAGATTCCTGAACCCAATGGAACATTTCCGGAGAGACATGAAAATGGCATTTGTGCGGCCCCTTAAATTTATCTACGTTAGCCACACATACCCTGTTTACACAGGATGTTGTGTGACAAAAAATGATTTTGGGGGGATTTTAGGCTGGGGACTGTGCTATGCGCAGTAGCATGCAGCATGTTACAGGGTGAATTCTGTCCGGTTCCAGTGTTCGAAACAGTTTGTTCCAAACGCTGAGTAGCAGAGCACCCCTTTAAGGCATTTCTCACTGGTTGGTCATTTTCATAAAATGGAAATCAGCTCTATATATACTGAATTTCATCAAGCTGAGTTGCAGTATAAAGCATGACAAAAGGAGATTTGTATTTTTCAAACTACCTTGCAGTCCTATAAACAATGCGCTTATGCTGGAGTCACTGATCATTTCTTTAATAGTGCAGCGCTATAAAGCAGCTGACACTAAAAAGACCTTCAGGTTTCCCTACAAGGACACCTAAAAGTGCATGCACACCACATTTTTGCTATACAATTCCCGTATACGGTTTCAAGTTAAAAACCGTATGGAACTGTATAGAAAACCGTATAATTGACTTAAAGGGGTACTCCGATGCAAAGGATAGGGGATAAGATGCCTGATCGCGGGGGTCCCACTGCTGGGGACCCCCTTGATCTTTCACCTAGAACTGCGTTACCATTAGCCCCCCGAGCATGTTCGCTCTGGGTCTGATGACTGCCGAGTATTGTGCTGGGGCTGGAGTATTGTGACGTCACTGCTCTGCCCCCGTGTGATGTCACGCTCCGCCCCCTCAATGCAAGCCTATGGGAAGGGGCGTGACAGCTGTTCCATACGGTTTTTGACTTGGAATTTCAATCAAACAAGTGAAACTTTATTCAAAATGGAGTGAAAAGTTAAAAATGTAATACAACCAGACATTTTTCAAACCGCATACAGTTTTCAATCGTATATGGGTTAAAATTTGTACACACGTTTTGAAACAGTTTAGTCAGGTTTTGAGGAATCTGTTCTTCATCAAAAAACCTGATACGGGAACTGTATTGCGAAAACGTGGTGTGCATGCACCCTAAGAGCGTCCACGGTTTAACCATACTTGTCCTAACTACAAAAAAAAAAATTCAACGCAACAAGAAAATATGAATGTATGATATCCCCTTCCATGAGAATACAGCATGAATAAGAGACGGATTGTCACTGGCATGGTCACAGTAAGTTGAGACAAATCGGTTTTCTGCACAATAATTAAATATTTATTTGGCTATTCATAATACTTTCCCCATAGTAATTGCATTGTTGTATTAGTCTAGAATAAGCCTCAAAACAGAAGATAGAAATTATTCAGCAAATCAATTATTGCATACATGTATATTTCATTGTAGCAGCAACATAAAATGTTCAATAACACCAAAATATATGGACATTTGTCATACCACTGAGGTATTTAGTCATCTTGCGTTGTCTGTTTAGGACACAGTATGGAGTCTGCCTTGTGTCCGATCCTTTACGCAACGCATTATAACAGAGAAGGGTTACCTGGGGTGTGTGACCTGTAACAATCGGGATACATAGGTGGTTTAGGATACAATGTTTAGTTAACAATCCATGGGAAACATGAGAATGCTGGTGGAGCTTGAACGAGCAGAAGACACAATCCCACACATTGATAGTGGTATAGTGCACTGAAGCAGGTTAAACTCAACAAACATTTGCTGGTCGACAGACTTATGTGTATAGGGAATGCTAAATGCCCCCTCACCTTCCCTCCAATAATTTCCAACATGTCTAAAATGTTTACCACTGACATAAGCGGCAATAGAAGTGTCCAATACTCAACCAAACCAAACATGCATGTCTATATGGGACACAGCTGTCTGCAAAAATCTCGTGTGTAAAAGGAGGAACTTTGATTTCCAGTTTACATCGTCCATATATCTGTAGAGACAGTAAACTCTTCTGACCTCTAGACATGTCCAGTAGTCTATAGCGCTACATTCTAGCAGTGCTCATAGACGAGATAGCCGTCAACCAAACATTTGGCCGGTACCTACCCCTTCCAATTTGTTCCATACGTATGAATGTTTGGCTCAAGAGAGTAGTCTTGTGTTCTGTATGAAGGGAGGGTATAATCTGCTAACAGTCACCTCTGGCTGCAGCTCATCAATCCAGGAACAAAAGGATCAGGCAGTTGAAATTCACATTCACAAAGGCAATGTCATTAGGAAAAACTTTTGACATGCCCTAGTGACATGCCAAAAGTTTTGATCAACTGGGGGGGTGTTAATTGTTCAGTCCTCCACCGATCAGGATAACGAACTTGGAGAAGGTCACAATCAGCGCATTCTCTCCTGGCTTCATGATCGAGACACTTGCAATGTAAGTCTATGTAGCATGTCTTTATCACATGACACAGAGCAGGGAGGTTAGTTTACAGTATGACATCACCCAACTTGGCAAGGCTCACTAAGCATGGCCGCCCTGGTTAGTGTACTGTATCTGCAGTTTCTCCCAGTTTAAGATCGGAACCCCACAATACTCTTGTTTCAGATACTATGGAGCAGAAATCCTCTAGCCTGAAAAACATCAAATGTCCTCAAATTTATTAGTATTTCTTAATGCTAAAAATATCCCATTAATAAAAACGCTACTAAAGAAATTTTCTAGGCATAACTAGAGGCGGTTTTATTGTACGTCATTACTAACACATACATAGAATACGTACATCCAATAAAAGGTTCCGGAAAACAGTTTTATTAACAAGACATACAACGCTACTTTATATCCGGAACTGGATATGTTGATCTGACATCTCCCTGAAGAGAAACTAAAGCCACATGTTGAAGGGTTGAACCTGTCCTCACTAACCTAATCGCACGCTTCTGAAATACTCTGTGCTGCCTGGGACCTAGCTTCTTCATAGCTATTAATCTGTGACCTTCTACTTTGCTCCATGCACTTCCACACCCTTAGGTCACATCCACATGATTCCATTCTAAAATAGTTTGCGCTGCTGTACCTACTCCCATAATGCAATTTCAGAAGAGAATTCGATGTATGTTATAAGCAGATGTAATCAAAGATTGGATAATATCGTATCAAACCATATTTCATGGTCTTTTTTTTTTTTGAGTCCGCAAGTTTTACTGTAGTAAAAAGTTTTTTTTTTACAATTCTGAATAATATTTTTTGCAGTTAAATGTTAGCAATGGCCAATGACCATGTAATGTCTGGAGATGTTGTGTCGGTCAAACATTAGATAAGACTAAGTGAGCATGATGAAATCCATTGACTACAAGATGCAGGTAGAAAACCACAGGTGCCACATGGTGCCCGGCAAGAAGCTCCATGTCTAAAAACAATCAATTTCCATTGTCACCATGGGGAAAGACCAATTGGTGCCAAAAGTTTAAGGATTTAACACTCAAACAACTGCATGTCACTTATTGTTAAAATTCACTATGGAACTCAAGGGCGTCACCTAACCTCTGCCTCTAAGTACCCCAAAAACAGTTACCTAAAAACGTGCACCACAATTGGCCAACTCTGTAGTAGCTTATTCAAAGGGGTATTAGAACTACCAAGAATAGCAAATAACAATGAATAGCCTTTATTTTCTGAAGCCAATGTTTTCTTCAATGGCCTCCTAATGTAGCATCGCCTAAAGGCCATTTAAATAAATAAGCTTTCCATGAAAACCATGGACATTATGGAGCAGGATGTCTCTTCGCTCATAGACAGGGTGACCCAAGCAGGGTACCCCCCCTCTATGTACCTTATCTATATACGCTAATAATAAGCTATTATTGTGTATGAACAGGGGTCATCATAGCGAGACGACCCTTTTAAGCCCGATCATACGGTAAGTGCTGCACTGCAGCGTACGTCGCAGAGGGTTAAACATTTATTACCCAGATGATGGGTTCTGTTGCATACATTGGGTCTGAATATTTCATGAACACGTCTTGCTGAGTAGCCATAAGTAGTTATACAGACGTGATCTTGAAGGAAACACGAAGGATTTAATCATTTCCAGCAAGTTTTCCTCTAAAGCCGTTAATAATCCGAGCAGGTTGAATAATTCATAGTTACTGTCTCAATGCAAACGCACCATGAAGAGCAGTAAAATACATGTAATGCCATCAAATGGAAAGATCTTCTTTACATTACTGTGGGTCCATGCATTAGAGAAAAAAAATACACTTGTCTCATCAAGTCGGAAAAACTTTGAAAGCATTAAAAACATAAGACAGGACAAATGATTATGTATCTTTATTCATGAGAAGAGAATCAACCTTTGATTCAATGTCTGGAGACAAAAATATCATCAATGGATTCATCCACAGCTTCAAAGTCAATATTCTTAACTGTGGACAGCAAGGAGCCCAAGTGTGAGCCCCCCTGACTCTCTAAACTTAGGCAGTGCCCCTTCATCTAGTCAACCTCATTGGTAGATGAGCAAAACGGTGGCAGAAAAAGGCGGCAAGACGGGAGTCAAGTTGACTTGGCTGGGTCTTCAGCTAGACTTGGCTATATGCACACATACTGAGTGTAGAAAAATGCAGTGAGCACCCTATAAGGGCACCTTGAGCATGCTCAATCTTGGAGAAGAGCTTCTCAAGTGACACCATTACACAAGTGTGGTGGGACCCTTTGTCCACAGTTTGATTAAAAAAATCTCCCAAACTGTAAGAGATTTACAGAGTTATGTAGGAGTAAGGCTGTGTTCACATGGTGGAATGTCTGCACAGCAAATTTCTGTGCTGTCCTTCCCTCAACAGCGGAGTGCCAGCAGAATGGCTGGAGGTTAGACTGCTCGGAAATGTGCCATCACACAGGCAGCAATGCATTTCCGTGCGGACATGTCTATTCTTTCTATGGACTCCGGATTTTGTCGTGTGCACAGTACAGCAGAATTTCATTGAAATCAATTAAACCCGGCTGCAGCGGAATGTCCATGGGGATTATTTCATGGATATTGTTGTGAGAACATGGTTTAAGACATGGGAACACCATGGCGAATAGATGCAAAATTGTTATGGTTCCTTAAGATGTAGGAACACTGTGATGGCCTGAAATACTTGAGAACACCTTAGAAAAAGGAGAAATAAAACTTTATATTCAGCAGAAGACGCTACTTCAGTACAGAGGTCTTCTCATTCTTGGCCACGGGTCTGTCTCAAGCAGATCTGTCTACATATTAAACTTCTAACTCACTTCACCCAACAGGTTCCAATAAAATTCACATTACAATCACAACCATGAGCCAACCAATACAGTCTGAGGCACATTCCAGGTAGAGGTTTCTGTGAAATATTTTATGAGAACTACCAAGAACTTGTAGAGTTTAAGCCTCAGTAGGTTTAGACTTGGCACAAGTAAGTAAAAACCGTACCTGTTGGCAAATCTGTAATATGTTACACCTGCATTCACATCCAACCTAAATCCTCAAAAACTAAAAAAATATTAAAGAGCAACTCCAGTCAGACATAATCAATTTCAATTAGATCCTTGTACCTCGGGGGGGGGGGGGGGGGGGGGGGGGGGGGGACTACAGTCGTTACATTCTTGCTCACAGGGGTTAATATTCTAGTAATTACAATCTTGTCCATATGGTGCAGTATGTATAGTAGTTATATTCTTGTACATTGAGTTAAGTATTATAGTAGTTATATTCTTGCATAAGAGAGACAGTATTATAGTAGTTATATTCTAGTACATAGAGAAAAGTATTATAGTGGTTATTTTCTCATACGTAGGGGCAGTAGAAAATAGTAGTTATATCCTTATCCATTAAAGGTAGGATTCGAGACTGTAGTTCGGCCATAGAGGTTATCCGGTGTTATTGTAGTTAGAGCGAATACTTTCTATTTAGACAGTTTGTCTGGTAAGTGGGTGAATAGGAATAACAACCATGTGTAAGAGCCAATTCGTTTTGCCCAATCCTCCTAGAAGCTTAAAGTGCAGTACTCGGCAGTAAGAAAAAAAATGGAAAGGCAAAACAAGGTGAGAACCAGCTCACCCCGCCCCAAACAGTAGAGCACGGATCCGGGCGCTGGACGGCACCAGCCAATGAGGAAATGAAAGAGATCGGATCCAGCTCAATGCAGATAAAATCGGGTTTAATCCATAGGACAAGGAAGGAACAAGTTACGCGTTTCAAGCGCTGCAAGCGCTCTTAGTCATACCAGTATGACTAAGAGCGCTTGCAGCGCTTGAAACGCGTAACTTGTTCCTTCCTTGTCCTATGGATTAAACCCGATTTTATCTGCATTGAGCTGGATCCGATCTCTTTCATTTCCTAAGAAAAAAAAAATATATATTCTAAGGGGTAAATTTCTAAATTTATTTCAGTAAGATGGTTTTTAGAAAAACATCAATACAAAATAAATGAACTGTGACTGGAATTGCTCCTAAAATACAAATCTTAGAAAACAGTGTGATCCAATAATAACAAATCGTGCTAACAAGTTCTTGTCCTATTCCACAGCTTTGAACCGTGCAAAACTTCAACAATAAGGTCTCGGCACTCATCATCTCCACCTATGGTGCTCAGAATATGAATCTATCACGCTCTATAAAATCAGCTCTATGGGAGGTAAAGTGCAGCTACACGTGTTCGACATCAGCCATTTCTTACAAGCAAGCACGTACAATAAAATAGTTTAGCCCAACATGTATCCTTAAAAGTAAAAACCACATTCCATGCACCGACACACAACGCTATTACTTAAAACATTAATGCATGGGCCAAGAATGCAAGACGTTCATCCTGATGCGCTTTGATGGGAGACTTGGGACGTCAAGCCAAATTTCCTTGTACTCCCTCTGACTGCAGGATGAGCAGAGAACAGGAAACTACCCTGCCTTTCCCCTCTCGTCTTTGGAATTTAACATTTAATAAGCACCAGGAATGATTTACTAAGTCGAGGGTCTATAGAGAAAGTAAATAAGGAAATTGCCGAGCGGTGACATCATTTCCTCCACTGACCTCTAGGAAGTGAAATTGTGACCTACTATTCTTCAGTGCCGAGGCACCAGCAGCCACCTAATCCACGTGATTAACTAGAAAGACCACTCTTCTAGGTCGAACAACAGACAAAAGACAATCAAGATACCTGCCCAAAGCTGCTCTATATAACACAAAAAATACACTGGCACAGAAAAATTAGCGGGTGGGACCACGGCAATAAAGTTGTGAGGTTAGATAGTATGTAGCCAATCTAAATCAGGGTTATCCATATGGAAAGTAAAACGCATGGGGGTGTTCTCGACTGAACACAGTCCAAGTCCTTTCACTGAGAAACAATAGCAAGTAGAGAAGTATAGAGGCACTCACCCGTATGAGTGATTGCCGCTATGCTTCTCTCTTTGCTATTGTTTTTTGTTGATAACACAAAAAAAATTTCACTTTGTAACATTAGGGAGTAAAGCAATTGAGCTGAGCATAAAGTCATATGTTTGGCCAACAGTTAACTTATGTTTTCCCAATTTGTGTGCCAATAACTGGTCACGTTCTTGTGTTCAGTCCAACTCGCCACAGAGGAAAAAAAGGATCTGCAATGAAGAGTTTTGTTGTGTAACCAGTCATACATGAGCACGGTCAGATCCAAAAACCTTTTATATGTGGTTACTGATGAAAATTAAAAGACATTTTGTAATATGGTTGTTTACATTTTTTTTATATTTAATTTAAGGAAACCGGCTCCTGAAAATCCCACCACTACGGGTCCTCATACCTACTGGGAGTCATGAACAAGGCTGCATGAGCAGACCCACCAATCACCTCACACCACCACAAGGGAAGGACACGCCCCCTCCCATCACACACCAATCACCACAAGAGTAGAACACGTGCCCTCCCATCCAACACCAATCACGTCCCACCACCACAAGGAGCGAAATGACCCCTTTCCCTGAGAGGATTTCTAACACTGTGAGCTAATGAACAGAGGGATTCTTATAATAAATAAACGTGAAAGAGGCATAAAAAGTAACTTTTAAAGGTTTTTTGTTTTGTTTTGGGGAGGCCCCTCTCAAAAGGTACGCTTTAAGTTCGCCATCCTTGGCTGTGCATGCTAATCTAGATTTGCTTTGAATGCTATCAGCCAAAAGTAACAGCACAAATGCTCAAACTATTGGTGACAATCACCATATGGTGAGGTCCATTATGGGTTGTCATTTCCTTTATCTTACATGAAAAGTATAAGGTATAGAGCTCAACAAGCCAAGGGTAAAAAGCTGCCCACGCTAGATGCTTCATCTTAAGTTTTTCTTAAAAGCACAAAGGTCTCACAATCCAAGACCATCACTCATATATGCTTTTATTATGATCGTCCAAAAGTTTTGTACCATACCAGATGGTTGAAAATCAGCAGAATAAAAATATCGCTCTGCAAGGGTATGTTCACAATGATAAAAAAATAAAAAATTGTATCTGCCATGGAGTTTTTATCATTTAACCAGTCACACATAGAGAAGTTTCAGTGTACAAGCATGGTCATATATCCTACTTAAAGGGGTACTCCGCTGGAAAACATTTTTTTTAATCAACTGGTGCAAGAAAGTTAAAAAGATTTGTAAATTACTTCTATTAAAAAATCTTAATCCTTTCAGTACTTATAAGCTTCTGTATGCTCCACAGGAAGTTTTTTTTAATTTTATTTCTTTTCTGCCTGACCACAAGTGCTCTCTGCTGACACCTCTGTCCATTTTAGGAACTGTCCACAGCAGGAGCAAATGCCCATAGCAAACAGCTCTTTCTCTGGACAGTTCCTGACATGGACAGAAGAGTCAACAGAGAGCACTGTGGTCAGACAGAAAGGAAATTCAAAAAGAAAAGAACTTCCTGTGGAGCATACTGAAGCTTATAGGTACTAGAAGGATTAAGATTTTTTAATAGAAGTAATTTACAAATCTGTTAAGCTTTCTGTCATCGGTTGATTTAAAAATTTTTTTTTTCCAGTGGAGTACTCCCCTTTAAAGCATTACTGTAATTATTAAAATCTTTTGACATGTCACACAGACATGTCAAAAAAGTTGGTCGGTCCCAGTCTCCGTGCTGAGAAACCCTCAGATGGCTAGATGACGCTTCTCATCCCGGCCCTCAAACTGACATGTTGCAAATGACAAGCTCTATAGACTATAATGGAGCTTGTCTCATGTAATGACCATCGAGACGATTGTATCTAGTGATCAGTGGGGGGGGGGGACATAGGATTGGGACCCATACACAACCAGCATTTTTGACATATATGAATGGCATGTCAAAAGGATTTTTGTAATGACTGTAATAGTTTAAGGTACCCACTCACTTTAATGAAATATTGGCCAACTCTGATGATTTTGGTGGGACTGTGACTTTATACGAGGAGAGAAGGATTGGGCTTGCAGGATTTTGATTTCCTGGACTTTTTTTTTTTGTGTGATAAGCTGTCACTAGCTTCCATCTCCTTATTTACAACACATGAATGTTTGGCTGAGCCAAATTCTTCGGTGTATGAAGTGAATAGGAGAGAAAGCTGTTGATCAAACAAAACGTTTCGTTGATTGAAGGTTTATGGGCACCTTAAAGACTATATCCCAAAAGTTTGCTGACTGGTGACAACCATTTTGGAAGACCACATACTGTAGGTTGTCATTTCTCTTTCTCCCACAAAGAAAAGGGAAGGGAAATCAACCAGACCAGGTTTTTCTAAAAAGCACAATGATCTTAAATTTTGAGACATGGGCATATATGCTTCTAGTATGATCGCCCAAAAATACTGCCAACCGATGTTGGCCACAACAGATGGTTGACAACTATCTTGTGGGGGGCCCAGATAAGTTGTCTGCTTCTTTCCCTTATGTAGAAAGAAGAAAATATGAAAATCTACCGTCCAGGCTAGAAGATGTTTAATCTAGAAATCTTGCTAAAAAGCCTGATGGTCTCACGTGTTGAAAAAAAAAAAAGGTTCTTAGATACACACAGATTGAATCCATATAAAATACTTCTCAGATGGACTGTCCTTTAAGGCTTAAGATAATTTGTACAGTATATATTCTTCCAGTCATAAGATGACAATATTTACAAGCCCATTTACATTGTACATCTCTACAACCAAATGGAAACATCACGAGGACCAAGACGTATGTACAGTGTAGCTGCTCCTCTAGGTGGTTGATAGCCATAGGGTTGAGCAGCCAGTAATATTATTAAGAGCCTCACAATGTGGTTGTCTTTCTCAAAAACTAGCCATGCAATGGGCAGATCCTAACCTTTAGTACTGGCAAATATCACAGAGATCATGACTAGTTTGGCCATAGATGTAAAACAAACTCAAATTTGCCTCCTTGAACTAAATTTTTTTAATCCAATCCTCAAAGACTGTAGATTACTTTCAAAACAGTCCGAACATGGTACAATGTTGCTCAACTATCCATTATATACTATAATTATACTTTTTTTTTTTTGGATCATCATTGCCCATTGGGACCATACGCAGAATACAATTTACATGTAAATATCGAAAAGTGTGTGCGCCCCCTTATAGTTATGCCTATAGCTTGCACTGCTAACAAAACTATGGTATGCTACATAGTATATCTTGCTGAATTGTGTTCCTGTACACTGAAATCATTCCTAGACACCACAGTCTATTTATAAGCCATAGACAAGACACAAAAATCAGCCCACCCGGCCACCCAGAAAGCTAGTGATCGAGTGCTCTCTGACTAGTGACCCGTTTCGATCATTGGTTAAGTATAAAATGCCTTTTGTTGCTGCTCCTCCTGGCATGGCACCAGCACTGCATTCACTTCAATATCAGCCAAGGAGCCATTCTATGACGTGGTTTTAGGTTCCACAAACCGTTCTTCACTCCGGCACATGGCCATAAGAATGCCTCCACAACTGTGACATCGCAGAAGTAGGAGGACCACACACTTTTGTGATGTCACACAGGAGTGGGAGGAGATATAATTTTAAATATTCCTATAAATCCAAGTGATTTCTAAGGTATTCATCTTAAATAACGAAGAGTCACATAAATATGAATAAAAAGCCTCCACATGGCCAATGTTTATCACGCAACAAGCGGTGAAAATGCTTGGAAAAACCCAGGGATTGGAGAGAACTTCTCCGGATCCCAGGAGCGATTACTGCAGAACATATACTGGTGTGAGTTATAGAACAGCGCCCCTAGAGTCAAAGAAATGTCATAGCACATAAAAGTACATATGGGGAAAATAAACACAGGCTTAATAGTTAAAATAAGATCTAAATAAATAAATAAAAATAAATGCTTCTGTGTCTGTTTAAAGGGGCGGTGTTCCTTCAGAGGACTTCATGAAGCACATATGAAGACAGCTACACTCCATGTGGGTAATATATCCATGTGATGGGTCACATGGGCATCTTCAGAATGTCAGGGTACGTGATGACTTTAGGTGAGTTTTTTTGTCATAGCTACATGTACCCAGTATGAATGAGGCACAGCCAACTGATTTATAGGTAGCAAAATCTCCCACGCGTTTCAGGTTCTTTAACCAAGATTATGCATTCAAAAGTCATCCTCTAGAACTTATTGGAAAGGTGCTACTGCTGCCTGTGTGATACCTCCTACAGAAGAGCAAACCATGGCTAAAAAGCACAGGGGAGACTCAAAAGCATAAATAAATGCACCGTACTGGGTAAGGGGGGCTATTTAAACATGGATGCAGGACAATCTTTTACATGGTCTTCCAACGTGTCTTCGGCTGATCACGATGAATACATGAATGAATAATGCTCATGACAGATCACAACAGAACCTGCTGTTAACCATTTCATGACTTTAGTTGCGAGGAAACAAATATTTACTACATATTGCACTGCAATTTGATAGGGACTCCATTCCCCTCCCAGGTAAAAGTTAAACTCCAGAATCCCTGGCTTGGTTAGTATCTCTCCCAGTCAATAAATTCTTGCATTATCATTGTACTGGATGCTCAAACACCACATTGTTAAAAAATAAAAAGTAAGTGATGGTTTTCTCTCTTTTTTTCCCCCTACCTCAACATTTAGCTGGTGAAAGCCTTACATTATTCCAAAGAAAACTATAGAGTGCAAAAAAAAACAACTCATCCCGTGCATGTTCTAATACATAATCGAACAGTGATTCACGACCCCCCCAAGCACCATGCGGTGACAAAGAGGAGGTCAATAATCAATGTCGGCTCTGACCGTGCCCTCTTTGTTCTCCTGAGACATCTGCCCAGACCCACCTCCTGCCAGTTGGCCCGTAAAAGCCCTCAATATATGGTGTAAACAATAGCAGCCAGTCAGCCTTCTACAATACACATCTCTACTGCACCCACAGTGACAATGTCTTAGTGCGTGCGTTGCGGCTCATACAATATGCTAATGTGACGACAGAGGAGATGGAGGTGTCGTTCTAGAGCAGGGTACTGGACTGGAAAAGAAGGCAGCTCCCCCCCTTTGCTGAATGAGTTCTTAAGCATGCTGTTTGATTTATTAACACGTGTTGTTCCTTCATTTTCTTCACAGAAAGGATGGAGAGTCCAGTTAGTACATCCTGGGATTTCCGTCAGTGAGGCAAGACTTCCCCCTACCCTAGGGATTGTGTCCTGTTGGCTATTGCCCCCATCTTCGTCACATGTCAACCTGTAAGTTTCTGGATAGTCTTGTTGTAGTACTGGGTGATGCTTGGGGTCAGGGGGTTCCAGCTGTTGGCATGCAGCTCAATGACCTCTAGCAACAGAGACCTGGTCAACATGGACTCGGTGGGACACAGCATCTTGTCCCGTGCAGTGGCCAGCAGCTCAGTCATCATCTCAGGCAGCTGTTCTTCAAGCAGACGTCCAGTGCTGTGCAGCTGTCAACAGAGCAGAGGTTTTAAGTCGCATGTTAAATGGCCACCGTCTCAGACGCCTGTGTCTTTGGCTCAGCTGGTGCAAGAATGCCAGACACAGACTGACTGGGGAGATGACTTGGGTGACAGACTGACATACATAATTGCCCTAAGTGTTAGCGAGAGGTCAAGCCAGTGACAGAGTCTCAACCACAGGTGGACCGGGCTGTCACAGACTATCACATATCCTACAGCTAGAAGACCTCTG
Source organism: Hyla sarda (assembly GCF_029499605.1). Lineage (NCBI taxonomy): Eukaryota > Metazoa > Chordata > Amphibia > Anura > Hylidae > Hyla > Hyla sarda. The sequence continues at coordinate 572,197,396 of NC_079189.1, read as the reverse complement.
TGTCATTTCGATGTCAATGTACAACATCAAAGATGCGATTTCTTTAGGGCTAGCTGCTCTATCATTGCCTTCAGCATAGTCCAACGGTAAGATCTACGCTATATGGGCAGTGCATGATAGCACATCCAATGACCCAGACCAATGGACTGCTTTTTAGAATATAATTATAGTCTATGGACATGAAGGATTTCTACATTATAGACTACGGATATGGAGGATCCAATACATTATAGTCTACAGATTTAAAGGGTCCATACTTTATAGTTTATAATTATGAAGTAACCATACATTAAAGTCTATGGATATGAAGGACCCATACAATATAGTCTATGGACATGGAGGATTTCTACTTAATAGTCTATGGATATGAAGAATCCAATTATTATAGTTTATAATTTGAAGGAACCATATATTATAGACTATGGATATGGATGAGCCATACATTAAAGTGTGAGAATATTGAGGACACATGTTAAAGGAAAACTGTCACAAAGTTCACCCACACTAAACCCAATACACTGGGTTATAGTGTGGGTGAACAGGAGTCCATACATGAGTCACTTTTTTAGGTTTTCTTTCCGCCGAGTTGTTGTCCGCTAAAGTTCCGTAATTCTGGCCTTCACTTGCGGGTCCCGGAGGAAGGGGCCTTAGCCCACCCCCCTTGTTCACATATTCATTTCCCCCCTGAGTGCAGTGCTCTGTCTGCAGAGCGCATGAACTGAATTTTTTACCCAGCTCCCACGTCCTGATGACATGAGAGCTGTGCGTCGGGAGAGCGACCTGTGCAGTGCAACTACGCATGCCGGTCCATTGCTACATCCAGAAGTACCTCTTTCTGAAGTCTCACTACTCCCTACTTCTGGGTGTAGCAATGGACCGGCATGCGCAGTTACACTGCACAGAGCGCTCTCCCGACTCACAGCTCTCACGTCATCAGGATGTGGGAGCTGGGTAAAAAAATTCAGCGTATGCGCTCTGCAGAGAGAGCGCTGTGCTCCGGGGGAAAATGAATATGCGAACAAGGGGGCGGGCTAAGGCCCCTTCCTCCGGGACCCAAAGCAAGGCTGCCGGCAGGGGACCCGCCTTCAGAGCGCAAGTGAAGGCCAAAATTACGGAACTTTAGAGGAAGACAACTTGGCGGCAAGAAAACCTAAAAAAGTAAGTGACCCATGTATGGACTCCTGTTCACCCACACTATAACCCAGTGTATTGGGTTTAGTGTGGGTGAACTTGGTGACAGTTTTCCTTTAAAGTCGGTGGATATAAAAGGAACCTCACTTTAAAGTCTATGGATACGTAAGAACCATACACTATAGTCTATGGATATCAGTGAGCCATACATTTAAGTGTTGGGATATAGAAGACCCAATTGTTACAGTGTATGACTATGGACAAATCATGGATTATAGTCTTTGGAATTGTGTGCATGTGAAAAATTTTCCAAAATCCTCACCTCCATGGAACAACACAGAACCGCGTCCTCCTTCACGTCATTTGACTGTAACAGCTGTGGAGAGAAAAGAGCAAACTGGTAAATACACATAACTAAGGAGAACATATTACATTAAGTGTAAAAACAAAGGAATGCTGGGTCTGTACAGAGCACCATCAGTTGTCTGCACATTGTGGGATGTATAGAACAGTACAAGGAAGATTAAATTATAGAAGAGAGGATAGGATCCGAACAGTCATCTGATTTCAGCTCTAGACATATGTAGAGTACACAAAAAAAAAAATCAGGAACTACTACAATGGATTTCCCCAAACTCTGGTTACTACCCAAATTTACCATTTTAACACCTAGGTAGCATTGAGTCCTGCATCTGAGGTTGTTCAACACCTATTTCTCCATACTCAATGTATACATGCATGCTCAGTTTGGCTGAGTGTGTATGTTCTGAATGGGGAAAGAAAAAAAAAAATCCGACTTCAAGAACATTTGTCCCCTCCAGACTCTTCTGGTGTTGGCTTCTCGTAAAATGGTACTCCGCTGCCCCAGCTTCTGAACATTTTGTTCTGAACGCTTGGAGCAAGTGGTGGGGGTCGTGATGTCATAGCCACGCCCCTCGTGATGTCACACCACACCCCTTCAATGCAAGTCTATGGGAGGGGGCGCGCCCCCTCCCATAGACTTGCATTGAGGGGGTGTGGCGTGACATCACGAGGGGGCGTGGCCATGATGTCACAACCCCGGCCGCCTGCACCTAGTGTTCTAAACGAACGTCGGGTGCTGGACAGAGATCGCAAGGATCCCAATGGCAAGACTCCCGCGATCAGACACCTTATCCCCTATCCAAAGGAAGATAAGATGTCTATGGGCGGAGTACCCATTTAAGAATAGAAGGATCAGACGCTGAAATTCAAAAGCCCCATCCATCTTTCTCAACATCAGGGTTTGGCACACTCCCACACAGATAAGAAAGCGGCTGTTCCCAACATAATTGGTGGCTTTGGCCAACTTTTGATCCTTTTTCTTCATTGTGCTGCAAGTCTGTGCAACATGGCAAGGCAGTCTGTCACACAGCAGAATTCCTGCAGATTGGAATGAATTTTCAACCTGAGAGGTTTTCTTTATTAATACTGGTGCAACTGCTACCTCTGCTTCCTTATACCTACATCCAAGACTACACCTATGTGTAATTACAACCGAGCAATCCCTGACCCAATGGATGTCGAAAAGTGGCCCCGATAACTTTAATAGTCTTGTATTTAGATACTAGAACGAGATCTTTGTATGAGATAAAAGGACTTGTTAGTCACTTCCCAATGTAAGGTCCTTAGGTGGTCATTTAGGTGGGAAAGAAAAGTTTTCCTCAAATGGAACTCAAACGGAATATTGTCCTTTGAATGAAGAATTACATGGTGCTTTTGGAAACACATATTTTAGGGCTTTTCTTGGCAATGGTTCTCTACTCAGGCTTGAGGATATTGGGATATAGAAAGTATCTGTATATATTGGCTAACCCCTTTACACATATACATTTTCAGCAGCAGGTAACTGATGCGGCTGGAATGATAAGCAAGTGGTGGAGATCACTCTTGTACGTGCTCCGGACAACACTCCAGAAACAAAGAAAGACGGAAAACTCTGCCCGGGTCAAGTGAAAAGTAAAGAACGAAGTAAAGGGTCTTCTTAAAAGAGTCCGCAATGTGCTACAGAGGCCATGGTTTCCAGGATCTGTGTTCCAAACTGGGACTAGCAATTCTGCTGACTGTAAAGAGACACTGCACAAGCACCTGACCTATTTAGACCGATGGGAGGATGAAAGAGATGTGTGGAGGCCCGGCTCCATGCACAGACAATGCCCCGGGCTGAGTTTCATTAACGTCAGTCTGTTATAAATACTATCTCACGAGCCTGGTGACAGACGCTGGGGCTGAGCGGAGATCAACTGCTATAATAACACAAAGGAATCCTCACAAAATGTTACACAAAGATATTACCACCAGACTCATCATGAATTCTGATATGTATATGCACAGCTGCATTTCAAAGAATTAATCTACAAGAAACAACTTTATATTATACTCCAGAGCTGTACTCACTATTCTGCTGGTGGGGTCACTGTGTACATACATTACTTATCCTGTACTGATCCTGAGTTATGTCCTGTATTATACTCCAGAGCTGTACTCACTATTCTGCTGGTGAGGTCACTGTGTACATACATTACATTACTTATCCTGTACTGATCATGAGTTATATCCTGTATTATACTCCAGAGCTGTACTCACTATTCTGCTGGTGAGGTCACTGTGTACATACATTACATTACTTATCCTATACTGATCCCGAGTTATGTCCTGTATTATACTCCAGAGCTGTACTCACTATTCTGCTGGTGGGGTCACTGTGTACATACATTACATTACTTATCCTGTACTGATCATGAGTTATATCCTGTATTATACTCCAGAGCTGTACTCACTATTCTGCTGGTGGGGTCACTGTGTACATACATTACATTACTTATCCTGTACTGATCCAGAGTTATATCCTGTATTATACTCCAGAGATGTACTCACTATTCTGCTGGTGGGGTCACTGTGTACATACATTACTTATCCTGTACTGATCCTGAGTTATATCCTGTATTATCTCCAGAGCTGTACTCACTATTCTGCTGGTGGGGTCACTGTGTACATACATTACATTACTTATCCTGTACTGATCCTGAGTTATCCTGTATTATACTCCAGAGATGTACTCACTATTCTGCTGGTGGGCTCACTGTGTACATACATTACTTATCCTGTACTGATCCTGAGTTATATCCTGTATTATACTCCAGAGCTGTACTCACTATTCTGCTGGTGAGGTCACTGTGTACATACATTACATTACTTATCCTGTACTGATCCTGAGTTATATCCTGTATTATACTCCAGAGCTGTACTCACTATTCTGCTGGTGGGGTCACTGTGTACATACATTACATTACCCTTACACCAGGCACTGTATAGTAAAAACTAACAAAAAAACAAAACTAACAAAGAAATAGCTATCCTGGATTATGGGTGGAGACTGATAATCTTGTTGAATATTATGTAGCAGATCAGTTATTGCAGCTCATTACAGTGTTTAGACTTGGTATAACTAGAAGAGTAAATGTAAAAGCTTCCAAATCAAGTTCTGATTTTCTTGTATGAATTTATGGGAATGTGTGTTAATTTCTGTTACAGTGCCTTGAGTTCTGTAATTTGCTTTTCTTAATAAAGATATTAATTTAAAAAAAAGTCTGACAAACGCCTGATGTCTCCAGGGGATGTGCAGAGTGCGAGTGACTGATCTGTGCCAGGTCCCTTGTTCTGGAGCTACGTCTATTTAAATGGACATTAACTCCTTATGTTATAGCAAGATCTTCAGAACCAAAAGCATACACACCCTCCAACTGTGTGGAAGAAACCACAAGGGCTATCAATGTGTCCTGGTCACACTCGTAATGACGCCTGAGCCATTGAATTGTCTGGTGAGCGGCTCATTGTTCTGTAGGGCACCTTCTAGCTTTTCCCTAATGTGTATGGGCACCATACACATTAGGGAAAAACTAGAAGTCGTGCCGATTTTGCCGGGACTGGCTAACTAGATAGAAGAAGTGTATAGGGGTGATCCAACTCTCACCTGATGGCAGATATTAAGAGTGAAAAAGAAAAGGAGTGGATTTGTTGAATTCTCCCTTGAAGTCCCTTTGGAAACACGCATGCTTGGATAAGCGGAGTATGCATGCATAAGAGAAACAGTAAGAACAGCTCTCAACTTACAGCTTTCTAAAGCATTGTTCCAGAGTTCACAAGGAAAGGGAATCAATATTGCCATGCATTTAGCTGTATGTGACTTTAATGGTCTATTCACACGTACAGTATTCTGCGCAGATTTGATGCGCAGGATTTTCTGCTGGAGACTTCAATGTAAACTGAACATAGCTTGAAATCCTGCGCATCAAATCTGCACAGAATACTGTACGTGTGAATAGACCCTAAAGGGGTATTCCGCCCCTAGGCATCATTTACTATCCTGCTGCTGGGGACCCCTGCGATCTCCCTGCTGCACTCAACGTTCATTTAGAGAATTGGGTGCAGGGCCGTAGGCTCGTGACATCACGTCCACGCCCCTCGTGACGACACGACAACGCCCCCTAAATGCAAGTCTATCGGAAGGGGCGTAACGGCCATCACGCCCACTCCCATAGAGTTGCATTGAGGGGACGTGGCCGTGACTGGGGTGCCGAAGCAGAGATCGCAGGGGTCCCCAGCGGCAGGACCCCCACGATCAGACATCTCATCTCCTATCCTTTGCATAGGGGATAAGAAATCTAAGGGCGGAGTACTCCTTTAATTCGATCTTTTATGCAACATTTAAATGTCAAAGAGGCATGGCACGTGATCTGGAGTGCCCTTGGGCTTCAAAATCGCTCTGCTTTCCTTTCCTTCCATTAATTTGTGTAATAGACCCAGCGCTGAGCCATACTGAAAGCCAGTGAGGCCGATGCTGAACTTTGCAAACTCACTGCGCTGCCAGTGATAGAGGCAGAGAGCTCATTCTAAATTCATCACCGGCGCTTACGCAGGGTATCACTGTGGCGCATACACAGGGGGAGGAAGCGGAGCCTGTCTACATATCATACAAGCAGAGGGCAAGGAATGGGAGCTGAGAGGTGTTGCACTCCAAATCCTGGGCCACACCTCTTTGACACTTCAATGCCGAATAAAAAAGGGATTTTTTTTTCATTGGACTGAAGACACAAACACCGTAAAGCAAGGTAATATTGTTACATTTTCAGGAGACCTTTGGAACAGATTTTCCATGTAACAGATTCAATTTTATGAGTGTAGACAAACATGGATGGGCAACTATTCAAACCCAGCAAACCCTGCGTAGTGAGGCCCCCACCGTGCCCATCAATTCCATAGTTTATCTTATGCATATGTGGATCTCCTGACTTGTCTGTCAAGGGAAAGAAGAACTGTATTCAATCATTTGTTGTGTATTGATTTGACATAATTGGGGAGTTTGGGATGTGGAGTCAAATTGCTGATATTGCTGGCATATGTTAAATAGTGGAGTGCCCCTTTAAGGACCCCATACACATTACCGGGGTCCTTAACCTGCAGGTTTTGTCAGGGCTGGTTGTCTCTCTCATGTTTACAGAGGGGCCTCCTGACAGATTGTAAATGCTGGATTTCACTGCAGGAGTCTTTAGCTTTCCTTGGAGATAAACGGTCACTGGAAGTGTGTGGCAGCAGCTTCCTCCCCCTCCACACAGAAAGCACATGCATGCTCGGGAAAGGAGTGTACATGTGTATTGGGAGAATGTGAAGGAACAGTTGTCAGGTAAATACTTGTTCATCTGACAGCTAGTGAAAATGAATGGCAACTTAAATGGAACATGTAATCAGAAAATGAGCTAATGGTTCAATCAAATTTAATTTGTGAATTGTTGTTTTTAAGAGTTTTTTTCTCTAGTTTTCCATTTTACTTTCTATATACTATGCTTTACTGTTCCACAAAAGAAGATGTTTCCACATAAAAGATATTAGTGACAGATGGTGTGGAAACACATGCCGCATTTTTTTTTATTTAAATTATAAAAAAAAAAAAAAATTATATATATATCTCCATCTATCCATCTATCCATCCATCCATCCATCCATCCATCCATCCATCTATCTATACACACACATACAAATGAAGACAAACAGGTACCCACACTCGCCGCGAGGAAACCGCAAACCAACTCTCCTGGACACTAGGAATTTCCCGCCATCAGGCTGGTAGCAGGGCGCTCAGAGTGGAGGCAACTGCCGGCATAGAAGGCTGGAAGAAGCGCTGTGAGTGCTGCGCATGGGGCTCTCTGAGCACAGAGATACCCAACACCCCACTGCCTGTTGTCCCTGCACCTCACAAACATTGCACGGCCATGAGCGCTCCCACCGCCCATCCAGCCTGATGTCCCCGCCCTTCACAAACTTTGTACGGCCATGAGCGCTCCCACTGTCTCCCTGCCTGGTGTCTCCGCCCCTCACATAAGCTGTGCCCGGCCATCATGCTGCAAAGACAGTATACAGGAAGTCGGGCAGAAGCGAGCCCTGGCAGGCCTCAGATGACAACATGCCTGCCGGGCCGCACCCCCTTCGTTCCTCGCTCACAGCAGGAGCCAGAGCAGAACAAGTGAATGGGAAAAAGGTATTTATATGCAGTTTTAGAAAAAAATACAGGGATAGAGTCAGTAAGGGACAGATGGGAGGGGGGGGGGGGGGGGTTAGGGACAGTTTAGTTGATGGCAGGTGCTCTTTAAGATGCAATATCAAGCACAACCATGGAAAACAGTGGTGGTGTCTCTGGAAGAATGTCAACTGTTTTTTTTTTCTAATTTCATACACCCCCTTTATGTCATTAGTCAGAATGCATTTCTAGATTTTTTTATGCCATTTAGGGATTATGGGGTAACAATTTATAGTGGCCCATCACAGAAAGCAAGATAGGCATTGTATTGGTGAAGTTACATGCTAATTCGCTGGGCCAAGTGAATAGTCATTACCTCCCTAAGGCAGGTATAGATAGGACACACAAGGACTCGGAAAGGCTCCCCAGTGTTACTTCTCATGGTGCCGAATACTTCACAGAGGAAGGTGATGAAACCCAACCAGCATTCCACGTCAGACTTGTGAAGATCTTCTCGTACAGAGAAATCTTTCTGCAAAACACAAAAGTCAAAACAAATTAACCACAAGAGCCGAGGCCACAAGACAACGAAAGAGGAAGCACAATGTATGATCGAGAAGCAAACAAACAGGAACCTGTACTAGACGTGCACCTTACTACAGAACTAAAGAGGAAACCAGTAAACCTCAAGTGCGGTCGCCGCTGTCTGTCACAATGGAAAGGCGGCTGGTCCATTACACTGCCGCCTTCCAGACCTATTGCTTCACTTCTAGTGATGGCAAAATATACAACTGTAAGTAACTTGTTCCTCAATTTCTGGAGCGGTCTACAATGCATTTATTAAGTCTTCAGACCAGTTTACTTTTTGTTATGTTGCTCCTTGTGCTAAAATAAAAAAAAAAATTTAAATAAAGTTTTCCCGCCATCATTATGCACTCAATACCTATAATTAAAGAATGACCGCAGAATGTTAGAAATCTTATTTATTAAAAAGTAAAATCTTGCAGTGACATGTATTTAGACCATTTACTCAGGACTTAGTGAAAGGGGTACTCTGACCCTAGATATCTTATGAGTTGTCAGATCGCGGTGGGTGAAGGTGTTGGGACCCCCTGCGATCATTCCAGTTATCCGATGCACAGAGCGAACTCTGCTCCATGCCAGATGATGGGCAACCACAGCCATCATACACCCTCCATTCAGGTCTATGGAAGTAGGCTGTGTGCTAGTCGTCATGTCTCCTACCATAGACATGAAAGGAGGGGGCGTGGTGTGACATCACGAACACTGAAGCTCCAAGCTTCCGTGTTCAGTATGCTGTGGTGCTGGCCTGGAGATAGCAAAGGGGTGCCAGTGGCCCCCACGATCAGTCATCTTATCCCCTATCCTGTGGATAGAGGATTAGATGTCTAGGGACAGAGTACCCCTTTAAAGCCTTTTTGGCAGTGATTACAGCTTCCAGTCTTCTTGGGGATGAGGCCACAAGGTTTACACATCTGGATTTGGGGATTTTCTGCCATTCTTCTCTACAGATCCTCTCAAGCTCTGTAAGATTGGATGGGGAGCATCGGTGGAAGCCATTTTCAGGTCTCTCCAGAGATTTCCCATTGGGTATAAGTCAGAGTTTTCCTTAAGCCACTCTTGTGTTGTCTTGGCTGTGTGCTTGGGGTCATGTCTTGTAAAGTGAACCTACAGCCCAGTCTGAGGTCAGGAGTGCTCTGGATCAGGTTTTTATTTAAGAAAATCTCTGTACTTTGCTAAATTCAGCTTTCCCTTAACCCTGACCAGCCTTCCCTGTCCCCACAACATAATGCTGCCCCCACCATGCTTCACTTAAGGGATAGTATTGGGCAGGTGAGGAGCAGTGCCTGGTTTCTTCCAGACATGATGCTGCCCCCACCATGATCACTGTAGGGATGGTATTGGGCAGGTGATGGGCAGTGCCTGGTCTCCTCGAGATATGATGCTGCCCCCACCATGATCACTGTAGGGATGGTATTGGGCAGGTGATGAGCAGTGCCTGGTTTCCTCCAGACATGATGCTGCCCCCACCATGCTTCACTGTAGGGATGGTATTGGGCAGGTGATGGGCAGTGCCTGGTTTCTTCCAGACATGATGCTGCCCCCACCATGATCACTGTAGGGATGGTATTGGGCAGGTGATGGGCAGTGCCTGGTCTCCTCCAGATATGATGCTGCCCCCACCATGCTTCACTGTAGGGATGGTATTGGGCAGGTGATGGGCTGTGCCTGGTTTCCTCCAGACATGATGTTGCCCCCATCATGCTTCACTGTAGGGATGGTATTGGGCAGGTGATGGGCAGTGCCTGGTTTCTTCCAGACATGATGCTGCCCCCACCATGATCACTGTAGGGATGGTATTGGGCAGGTGATGGGCAGTGCCTGGTTTCCTCTAGACATGATGCTGCCCCCACCATGCTTCACTGTAGGGATGGTATTGGGCAGATGATGATCAGTGCCTAGTTTCTTCCAGACATGATGCTGCCCCCACCATGCTTCACTGTAGGGATGGTATTGGGCAGGTCATGTGCAGCGTCTGGTTTCCTCCAGACATGATGCTGCCCCCACCATGCTTCACTGTAGGGCATTTACCCTCTAATGCGTTTTTGGTAACTTATAAAGAATTGGTGTCACTGGGTTTCCTGCTAGTAAGTATTCCGATTCCCTTTTGGTGAGCACATTCAACGCTATTCCCGTGTTAAGGAGGATGTTAAGTTCCCTGGTATACTGCAAGGTAGGATTTGTTTTAAATTTACCATATATTTCACCATCAGATAGCAACTCATTGATTTGTACAATGTAATTGCTTTTTACAGTCACAACACCTCCTTTGTCAGACATGCAAATGACTATGGAGTCACATGTCAGGGGGGCAATATATGTGGGGGGCACATGACAGGGGTGCATTATATGTGGGGGCACATGACAGGGGCCCAAGTCATGTGCCCCTATAATGCACAAATAATGCCCCTTGACATTTGCCGCTTACTTATAATACCCAAAGTCATGTGCCCATCACTTCTAATACCCCCGTCCTGTGCCTCTCAAATATAATGCCCCCTGTCATGTGCCCCTCACATATAATGCCCCCTGTCATGTGCCCCCCACATATAATGCCCCCCTGTCATGTGCCCCCACATATAATGCCCCCCTGTCATGTGCCCCCACATATAATGCCCCTCTGTCATGTGCCCCCACATATAATGCCCCCCTGTCATGTGCCTGCACATATAATGCCCCCCTGTCATGTGCCCGCACATATAATGCCCCCCTGTCATGTGCCCCCACATATAATGCCCCTCTCATATAATGCCCCATGTCCTGTGCCCCTTACATATAATGCCCCTCTGTCATGTGCCCCTCATATATAATACCCCATGTCCTGTTCCCCTCACACATAATGCCGCCTGTCCTGCCCCCTCAGGGGGCATTATATGTGAGGGGCACAGGACACGGGGCATTATAAGTCAGGGACATATGTCAGGAGGGGGGGGGGGGGGGCTGTCCTGTGCCTCCACATATAGTGCCCAATGCCCAGATATGTTTTTGCCAGTCTCACGTATAAGTTTGACGAAATGCACTTGTGACAGTAAGTGTCCCTGAATGGCAGTTAGGAAATGTGGTCACCCTAGTAACGACCACAGTGCTCTCTGCTGACCTCTGCTGTCCATTTTAGGAACTGTCCAGAGCAGGAGAAAGTCCCCATAGCAAACATGTGCTGCTCTGGACAGTTCCTAAAATGGACGGCAGAGGTCAGCAGAGAGCACTGGCCGTGACAAAAGAGAAACGCAAAAAGAAAAGCATTTTCTCTGTAGTATACAGCCCCTAAAATGTATTGGAAGGATTAAGATTTTTTAATAGAAGTAATTTCCAAATCTGTTTAACTTTCTGGCACCAGTTGATTTAAAAAATAAAAAAAAAAAGTTTTCCACGGGAGTACCCCTTTAAGCAAGGTAAAATGGAAATGCAAATAATTCTTCGGCTCACCTGCCTTTGGTCTTGCATGGATCCAAGCCTGGCCCAGCTTTGTGACAGACAAGAATGGATGATCCAGCAATTCCTTTACAACTCCAATGCTTTATTCCAAATGGTTAAAAGTTGCAGGATAAACACACATCACACCCCCTAGCCGGTAACACTCCAAATGGATGCGTTTCGAGCTCATGCGCGCTCTTGATCACCACAACACCTGTGCAAACCTCGTCCTCTTAGTACGTGACCCAGAGGGAGGAGTCTATATTTGTGAATATAAAACATATAAAATGTAAAACACATATCAGGTTCAAAGGACTGCTGCACGATTCAATCAAGGGGAAGCTTTGGCGTGCAGATCTGCATATCATCATATATTTTTCATATACAGTGTTTATTTTATATTAATATGTAAGTGTACACACCGTTGTTCCTGTACTTACTATCTAATGGTAGGTTTCTTCCAAAAGCTATGGGATATTATGAAGATGTATATCGGAACACAATAATTCATGTACATTTAATAGTGAGCTTCACCGTTGATTGAATCATGCAGCAGTACTGTGTTATGTGTTTTACATTTTATATGTTTTATATCAACAAATATAGTCTCCTCCATCTGGGTCACGTACTTGCATAGGTGTGGTGATCAAGAGCGCGCATGCGCTCGAAATGCGTCCATTGGGAGAGTGTTACGGGCTCTGTGGTGTGATGTGTGTTTATCCTGCAACTTTTAAAAGTTTGGAATAAAGCATTGGAGTTTTAAAGAGTACCTATCATCCATCTACACTCTCCCTAATCCCCCTCCCCATCTGTCCCTGACTCTCAGACTTTATCCCTGTAATAATTTTGTCCCAAAACCCTATATTTATTTATTTTTCAGATCCAAAACTACTACTACTACAGTGGTCCCTCAACATACGATGGTAATTCGTTCCAAACGACCCATCGTTTGTCGAATCCATCGTATGTTAAGGGATTCGTGCAATGTAAAGTATAGGAAGTTATACTCACCTGTCCCCGCCGCTCCGGACAGCGTCCTCACCGCTCCGGACAGCGTCCTCACCGCTCTCGATGCTGTCCCGCTGCTCCGGCGTCTTCGGGATCCTCCGGCTTCTTCCCCATCTTCTCCGGTGTCCGGGCCTCGCTTACTGGTGACCTTATTACGTTGCGGCGCCGGTACGGCATGTGCAGCGACGTAATAACGACGCCAGAAAGCAAGGCCCGGACCCCGGAGAAGATGCAGAAAACGCCGGAGGATCGCGAAGTGGACCTGGAGCAGTGGGGATAGGTAAGTGAACCTGTCCGGGATGCTTAAACTGCTATCCGACAGCAGCTTAAGCATTTTGCTCTGTCGGATAGCAGTTAATGCGATGGCCCCGACATATAAAAGCATCGTATGTTGATGCTGACATCGACATGCAATGGCCTCTGAGAGGCCATCGTATGTCAATTTGATCATATGTCGGGGCCATCGCATGTCGGGGGGTTACTGTATCAGCTGGAGGAACCCTATTTGTGAAACTATAATCTCTAAATTTATTTGCCCATGTATTTAGTTGCCAACTGGAATAAAGAGAAAAAAAAACAAACAAAAAAAACAACTTACTAGCAGAGTTATTTTATCAATCGAAGACCTCGATCAAACTCTTGGAAGGCAGAACCGATCCTATATTCTTGCATGGCAGCGCTGCACTGACAATTGGCCAGCGCACATCAGCTCTCCTGCTCAGGGGGCGGAGCCTGATGACGCAGCCGGCCATGTCAGGAGCGCTCCCTGCTGTGCTGATTGACAGGCAGGGAGCAGAACTGAGCTCGTAACTTGGGCCGGCTGCAGTCAGATTTCGGACTCATGCCAGGCCAGCACGAGTCCAAAATCTAGCAGAGACTAGCGGCCGGCTTATGTAGGGAGACCCCTAGTCGGAGCTTTTCTAAACATAAATTACACATAAAAGTATGCATTTTAGGGACATATTTAGAGACTTGTTAAAAAAGGCTTAATGAACATCATATTAAAAGTTCATTTCGTGACAGGTACTCTTTAAAGGAATTTCTGGATCATCCATTCTTTTCTACTGTCACGTGCAAAGCTGGGCCAGGCTTGGATCCGTATAAGACCAAAGGGAGGTGAGCCGAAGATTTATTTGCATTCCAGGTGATGGGCAGTGCCTGGTTTACCCCAGACATGATGCTGCCCCACCAAATTTCACTGTAGGGATTGTAATGGGCTGTACCAGGTTTCCTCCAGACATGATGCTGCCCCCACCGCGCTTCACTGTAGGGATGGTATTGGGCAGGTGATTGGCAGTACCAGGTTTCCTCCTGACATGATGCTGCCCCCACCATTCTTCACTGTAGGGATGGTATTGGGCAGGTGATGGGCAGTGCCTGGTTTCCTCCAGACATGATGCTGCCACCACCATGATCACTGTAGGGATGGTATTGGGCAGGTGATGGGCAGTGCCTGGTTTCCTCCAGATATGTTGCTGCCCCCACCATGATCACTGTAGGGATGGTATTGAGCAGGTGATGAGCAGTGCCTGGTTTCCTCCAGACATGATGCTGCCCCCACCATGCTTCACTGTAGTGATGGTATTGGGCAGGTGATGGGCAGTGCCTGGTTTCCTCCAGACATGATGCTGCCACCACCATGATCACTGTAGGGATGGTATTGGGCAGGTGATTGGCAGTACCTAGTTTCCTCCTGACATGATGCTGCCCCCACCATGCTTCACTGTAGTGATGGTATTGGGCAGGTGATGGGCAGTGCCTGGTTTCCTCCAGACATGATGCTGCCCCCACCATGATCACTGTAGGGATGGTATTGGGCAGGTGATGGGCAGTGCCTGGTTTCCTCCAGACATGATGCTGCCCTCACCATGATCACTGTAGGGATGGTATTGGGCAGGTGATGGGCAGTGCCTGGTTTCCTCCAGACATGATGCTGTCCCCATCATGATCACTGTAGGGATGGTATTGGACAGTGTCTGCTCAATACCAGATTACTCCAACCAAGATTATCAAGAAAAATGGGGGGAGCTGGGCATGCTGCGAGTTGTAGTTTTGCAACAGCTGAAGGCACAATGGTCAGTAAACACTGGTATAAAATGCATTATACTGTAGCGTATGATATCCTTATAGAGGGGAACTTCAAGTTTAGTAATTTCCCTGCAGAAAAGTTTATAATTTCTACAAGTTTTGTCACACAAAAAGAATTGCTTGGCAGTATATTTAAGTCTGCCCTCCCTTATCGGAACAGGAACATCACATTATCTAATCATTTCAGTCGCATCAGAGAAGCTGCCAAAAATACATTTCGGAAGAAAATCTTCAAACTTCATCAAAACTGCTGATATAGCTCTGAAATAACTCACAGGATTCATAACCACAAATGATCCTCAGATGTCTTCAAGAAAGTCCCCGGAGTTATTAAAATAGGGCAGCGAGCCACAATAACGCCTGAATGTATAAGAATACAATCTGTGACTGTGTACATACATTACATTACTTATCCTGTACTGATCCTGAGTTATATCCTGTATTATACTCCAGGAGCTGTACTCACTATTCTGCTGTTGAGGTCACTGTGTACATACATTACATTACTTATCCTGTACTGATCCTGAGTTATATCCTGTATTATACTCCAGAGCTGTACTCACTATTCTGCTGGTGAGGTCACTGTGTACATACATTACATTACTTATCCTGTACTGATCCTGAGTTATATCCTGTATTATACTCCAGAGCTGTACTCACTATTCTGCTGTTGAGGTCACTGTGTACATACATTACATTACTTATCCTGTACTGATCCTGAGTTATATCCTGTATTATACTCCAGAGCTGTACTCACTATTCTGCTGGTGAGGTCACTGTGTACAAACATTACATTACTTATCCTGTACTGATCCTGAGTTATATCCTGTATTATACTCCAGAGCTGCACTCACTATTCTGCTGGGAATAATATGTGCATATATTGCTTCCATTAATTTTTCTACTCCTTTCTTACTACAGAGGACAGGACTTCTTTACAGAGGATAGTAACACCCGTATGACCGCCCACATGCTCTATACTGTACACTCATGTAACGTAAATGTCACCTCTTATGGCTTCCAGACATAAAGAAGCTTTAGCAGTACAGTTGTACATTCTATTTCAGTCGTTTTACTTGTGCACACTAGTGCGGCGATGGCTTTGGGAAGAGAATTTCTTATGCATTAAAGGAAAACTGTCAGCTTTCTCCCCCGCACTAAACAGCTGTACTGGCTGCTAGTGCGGGGTACGCTTATCAGTTTGATACTTACCGTGCCTGGATCCGCCGCACCGTTCAGCTGTAATCTTCTATTTTCTGTATATGCTAATGGAGGTGCCAACTGGCACCGGCCAGGCTAACTGGCACCCTGAAGTCAGTGCCGCCCAGCTCATCAATATTCCTCCCCTCCCTCTGTCTGTCTGTCCCCCTTCTCCCTGCTCTGTAATGAAGAGAGGAGGGAGGAATATTGACGAGCTGGGCGGCGCTGCGACACTGACGTCAGAGTGCCAGCTAGCCCGGCCGATGCAAGTTAGCACCTCATTAGCATATAGCGAAAATAGAAGATTACGGCCGAACGGCGCGGCGGATCCTGGCACGGTAAGCATCAAACTGATCAGCGTCTCCCGCACTACCAGCCAGTACCACTGCTTAGTGCGAGGGGAGAAAGCTGACAGTTTCCCTTTAAGTTTGTAAAATATAATAATTCAGAAGGCCTTTTGTTAAGTCTTTCTAGAACAGTGTCTCCCAACCAGGGTGCCTCCAGCTGTTGCAAAACTACAACTCCCAGCATGCCCGGACAGCCTTTGGCTGTCCGGGCATGCTGGGAGTTGTAGTTTTGCAACAGCTGGAGGCACCCTGGTTGGGAAACCCTGTTCTAGACTGTCCTCCAATGTGCTTTAGGTTGTTACCTTGTGGATTGAGTTTGCACACATGTTGAGGACAAGACACTGGCGTGTGTGGGGAGATGTTGAGCACATGTCAGACAGAAGCTCTGCGGTAATTATCAGCTTTTCAACAAGTTGCTGGGACAGATTTATAACCCGACAATTTGGTCAGCCAGCTGAGAGCCTGCATAAAGAACAGCCGCAGCTTACCCTGCAGCAGCCGGCCTGTCCTGAGAGGAACACAGTACAGAGTAAATCCTGAGCAGTCTGGACTAAGAACCAGGAATCACTTTTAGTGGTAAAACCACAAAGGTAAGATCTTCTCTTTAAAGTTGACGACTTCTGAAACTTGATAAGTAAAATCTATGGTGGACCAACAGCCATGTAAACTAAGAGCAATGTAACGGACGGGGACTTGCTCATGGGTAACCCCATTAGGACAATTCCCTTTCAGCTGGAGATCGGCATCTGATCGGTAAATCACCATCATTGATGAACAGCTATTCACAGCTATTGGTGCATTCACACGGCCGTCGTCTGTCCCCGCTTTTTTATCCCCATTTCGGTTCCGTTCTTGCAAGCTGTAAACGGATTAAAATTGTTTTAAAAAAAATCCCATTCATGTCAATGGGATTTTTATTTTTTTTTTTACAAACCGATTACATCCGTTTGTACCCGTCTGCACTCATTTCCATTTTTTTTTTATGGCAGAAAAAACGGCACATGCAGTATTTTTTCTTCTGTCAAAAAAGCGGAAGGAAAAAAATAATAGTAAAAAAAATAAAAATTAAAAAAAAAAAAAAAAAAAAAAAAAAAATCGAAAAAAGTACATTTAACATTGAAGTCTTTGGAAAACGGATGAGCCTTTAAAGCAATCCGTTTTTTCAATGCGTTTTTTGATCCATTTTTTTCTTCTGAGCATGCTCAGAACAAAAAAAAAAAATTTTTTTGGGGTTTATTAACTGAACAATAACTGATCCAAACAGATAAAAAAGCATAACATCCATTTGCATCCATTATTGTCAGTATTATTTTTGATGGGAGAAGAACGGGACGGGTCCAGATGGCCATGTGAACGTAGCCTAAAGTGTAGTACTATAGGTACTGTATATAGTATACATTGTAATAATGTCCTCCTGAACAGGGGCATGTCCTCGCAACATCGCTCAACTCCAAATAGAGTAACCATAGTCTACGACACTCACATGACCTAAACGTTACGTTGTCTGAAGATAGTAAAGAGTCCCCTGCTTCTTCTTTCAAGTAAAAAGGGGAGGCTGTTTTGTACCAGTGACAGGTGTGACAAGCCCCTTCCTCAGAACACTACAAGACCTCTGAAAGTGTCCTGGGGTATCTAGCATGAAAGACATTAGCAGAAGATCTTCTAGGTCTTGAGGTGCAACCTCAATGGATTGGACTTGTTTTTTCCAGCA
The DNA here is from genome assembly GCF_029499605.1 of Hyla sarda. NCBI lineage: Eukaryota > Metazoa > Chordata > Amphibia > Anura > Hylidae > Hyla > Hyla sarda. The sequence continues at coordinate 572,179,383 of NC_079189.1, read as the reverse complement.
CATCTCACGGACGATCAACCGGATTGAGATCTGGGGAATATGGAGGCCTTTATCTCTTTGTCATGTCCCACATACCTGAACAAATGTTCACAGTGTGGCCAGAGGTATTATTCTGCCAGGAGGTCACAACCATTAGGGGATCCTGCTGCGATGAAGGGGGACACACATGTACCTGGACATAATGTATCAGAAAAGGCTGCGTTCTCACATTGCTCCATGCTTCAGTCGTGATGCTCTCGTTCCTATTGTAGATGTTTTTGGTTGCAGGCAGAGATCAGCATTTGCACTCTGACTGGGTCTGTGGCTATACTGTCCTATATACAGCAAGATGTGATGCCCTGTGTGATCAGGTAACTCCATAGCCAACAACTTTCTTTATAGCAGCTCTTCTGTTAGATTCAGCCTGAAGGGCTAGCCATTGGGTGAACGTGACCCTGTCTTCAGTCGATGGTTGTCCTTGAACAGGTAGTAAACACTAAATAGCAGACACACCTCAGAAGCCCTGCCATATGGAGATGCTCCAACCCAATAATCTAGACCTTACAATTTGGCCCTTGTCAGTGTCGCTCAGAACCTCAAACTTGCCCAACATCAGCTAGTTCTGTTGCACCCTAATACATCCCTTCCTTTTGTCAGGTGCCATTTTCATAAGATAATGTATGATGTTATTTACTTTCCTGTCAGTAGTATTTTTGATGCCGATTGGTAAACACCTCTTTGCTCCTCTGACATTCCACACAGAAGAAGACACTAAGGGGGTAAAATGAAGGAGGTGTACCATGTGCTAACAAGCATCTTGAAACTTTTGCAAGATAAGGTAATGAGTATGTTGATTTTACTGTATACGGAAGACAATCAAAAGGAATCTAAAGCTTCTTGAGGTCTCAACCTATATCAAATGTATGACCGGTGTTGCACCTGAATGAAGCTGCCCTTAAAACCCCTCATTGTGGTCACTATCTCCCCCCCTTATTCACAAAGGGTTAATAGAAGTGCTCAATCCGCTCGCTTTCAATGTTCTTCGGCAGCTCCTATTCCAGACACCGGTGTAATAACTTCAAATATTTACATGTCATTCCTACTGTGAACCAGCGCAGTGTGCTCCCGGCGTGGCCATCTGGCGTACATGTGAAGCAGGTTGGCTCTGATTGGATTATTTCTTTGTTACTTTACACCCCAATCTGTAATGTTTAAATGGCTGTCATTAATGGTATTAAACACGAAAACCGCAGGAGTCCGGCTGTGGAAGTCAAGGCTTCCCATTGGTTTGAGGTGATGTACAAGCGGCAATGAGGTCACGTCTCCTGATGTCACCATCATGTCATGCGGAATACATTTATTTAGGCTATAGAAACATTTGGGATGTGTCCAGTCCTCTAGATGTAAGCACCAGGCAGTAGTAAGCCAAGGATGTCCATTATTTTATTTTCCTTTTTTGAAAAGAATAATAAACCACTTTACAAGGTGTTTATATGTGTCAGAATCTCATGCGTGAGGTCCGGAATTACTCATATGGACTGGGTGATGTAAAAAATATTGGACATTGTCTTTCACCTGAGCTAAAGCTGGCGGTTTTTAGGATATATAATTGATAAATTGTAGACTTATAGTCTGGCAACAGGTATGGCTCTAAAAAAATACACTGGCACCAGATATAGGTCTCAGAAGCAGTATGGCCACAGGTATGACTCATGTGTAGCCTGGTACCAGATAAGACGCTCAATAATAGGCTGGTACCAGATAAGACACTCAATGGTAGGCTGGTACCAGATCAGACACTCAGTGGTAGGCTGATACCAGGCAAGGCTACGTTCACACTGCCCACTGTCTCTGGAAGTGTGAAGCCCTTTATTTTAGTATCGAGAAATGCCGGAGAAAAAATAGTGCTTGCACCATCTTTTTCTCCGGCTTTTCTCTACAAAAATAATGGTGGCTATTGAATACAATGGGGTCCACCTGGACCCCTTATTTGCCGGTATGCTCCGGCAAAATTACGGCAGGCAAACTGCAATCTTGCAAACTGCAAAAAATAAAATAAAAAAAGGGGGACTTTGACGGCCAAATTTGTCAGAGCATAACGGCAGTGTGAAAGGGGCCTAAGACTCTCAATGGTAGGCTGGTACCAGATAAGACTCTCAATGGTAGGCTGGTACCAGACAAGAAATGGTAGGCTGGCAACATATTAGACTCTCACCAGTAGGCCGATACCAGATAAGACTCTCAATGGTAGGCAGATACCAGACAAGAGTTAAAGGTAGGCTGGAAACAGACAAGAAATGGTAGGCTAGCATCATATAAGACTCTCAATAGTAGGCCGATACGAGGTAAGGCTCTCAATGGTAGGCCAGTACGAGGTAAGGCTCTCAATGGTAGGCTGGTACCAGGTAAGGCTCTCAATGGTAGGCTGGTACCAGGTAAGGCTCTCAATGAGAGGCTGGTACCAGGTAAGGCTCTCAATGAGAGGCTGGTACCAGGTAAGGCTCTCAATGAGAGGCTGGTACCAGGTAAGGCTCTCAATGAGAGGCTGGTACCAGGTAAGACTACGTTCACACTGCCGGCTGTCTCCGGCAGTGTGAAGCCTGTTATTTTAGGATTGAGAAAAGCCGGAGAAAAAAAAACAGTGCTTGCACCATCTTTTTCTCTGGCTTTTCTATCTGAAAATAACAGCAGCTATTGAATAAAATGTGGTCCATCAGGACCTGTTATTTGCCGGTATGCTCCAGCTAAATTACAGCCGGAAAACTGCAAAAATAAAAAATAAAAAAAAGAAAGCAGTTTGACGGATGAATTTGCTGGCGCATACCGGCAGGGTGAAAGGAGCCTAAGACTCTTAATGGTAGGCTGATACCAGACAAGAAATAGTAGGCTAGCACCGTACCAGATAAGACTCTCAGTAGTAGGATGGTACCAGAGAAGACTCAATGGTAGACTGGTACCAAACAAGACTCTCCATGGTAGACTGATACCAGACAAGAAATGGTAGGCTAGCACCATATAAGACTCTGAACAGAAGGCTGGTACCAGATAAGACTTTCAATGATAGCTTGGTACCAGAAAGGCAAGTGTGTTAGAAATCAATGTGTAAAAACTTCACAGATCCACTAGCTTAGTATATATTGTGTACCTGTTCCCAGCTTCATCTTAATATAATAACCATTAAGGTGCCAGGCTGGAGGGGGATCAAAAGTCATCTGACCGATATTTTGTATGGTTTGCAAGATATGATCTACAGCAAAACTATCACAAGTTAAGTTTTTGTTTTCTTAAGAATTTCCCTGTGAGTTGAGGAGCTCATCTTACATTTATAAAGTCATGCGACAGGAACGCTCTCATATGGCCTACGCATGGATGGCTGATGTTATCCACCCATTCTGAACCTCAAGCTGCCCAAGGCTTCACAGTAGGGTTTGCTGTTTTATGGATTTGCCTAGATACATAAAGGTGTTCTTTGGTTTTATGTGAACAACCATTGCATAAATGAAGAGATCTACAGCTTTCTCATATACTTTACATTTTAACCAAGGTATGTTTTCAGTGAGTGAATGAGAACAATGTTCTTCACCCACATTCAATTCCCTGTGAACATCCACAGCAAAATCTAAATGTGTAATATGCGCATTCTGCAATGGATTCACCACTATACATTAAAGAGGTTAAAGGAGTATTCCAAGAAAAAAAAATTTTTTTATATCACCTGGCTCCTGAAAGTTAAACAGATTTGTAAATTACTTCTATTAAAAAATCTTAATCCTTTCAACAATTATCAGCTGCTGAAGTTGAGTTGTTGTTTTCTGTCTGGCAACAGTGCTCTCTGCTGACATCTCTGCTTGTCTCGGGAACTGCACAGAGTAGAAGAGGTTTGCTATGGGGATTTGCTTCTAAACTGGGCGGTTCCCGAGACACGTGTCATCAGAGAGAACTAAAAGAACAGCTCAATTTCAGCAGCTTATAAGTACTGAAAGTATTAAGATTTTTTAATAGAAGTAATTTACAAATCTGTTTAACTTTCTGGAGCCAGTTGATATTTAAAAAAAAGTTTTTCCTGGCTAACCCCTTTAAACCCATGGCAAAAATCCATGAACCTCCAGGACTCCAGACAGATACACTGTACATAGCTAGTCCTGCTTTTAGTGGAGATGTAGATAGATTTGTATCCAGGTCAGACAATGCTCTGTGAACTAAACAGCCTGGACCCCAGACTGATACATTGTACATACCTAGTCCTGCTCTAGGCTAAGAAGTATAGACAATTGTATCCAGTCTAGACAATGCTCTGTGAGCTAAACAGCCTGGACTCCAGACTGATACATTGTACATAGCTAGTCCTTCTCTAGGCTAAGAAGTGGAGACAATTGTATCCAGTCTAGACAATGCTCTGTGAGCTAAACAGCCTGAACACCAGACTTACACATTGTACATAGCTAGTCCTGCTCTCAGCTGAGAAGTGGCTACAATTGTATTCAGTCTAGACAATGCTCTCTGAGCTAAAAATAAATAAATATGGATTTCAGGCATATATTGTACATAGCTAGACATTCACCCAGCTGAGAAGTGGAGACAACTGTATCCACTCTAGACAATGCTCTGTGAGCTAAACAGCCTGGACCCAGACAGATACATTGTAAATAGTTAGTCCTGCTCTTAGCTTAGAAGTGGATATAATTGAATACAGTATAGACAATGCTCTGTGAGCTAAACAGCCAGGACTCCAGACTGATACATTGTAGCAAACTAACCTAAGAATTCTGTGCAGCTGCTGCTGATGTATTCAGCTCACAGAGCATTGTCTAGACTGGATACAGGTAGTAATAAATCATCTATGCCCCCATATGTTGCATACCTATGCGGACTTACACTCAAGAATCTAGGAAAGTGAGCATTCAAAGTAATATCTAGAAATAAAACCAGCTAAACTGAAGAGGAAAACATTTTATATATTTTTTTCAGCTTAAGGGGAAATGCCAACTACATTACTTGCCCTAGAAAAACATTATTCTCAAAGTTCTTCATAAGATTTGGCGTACTTTTAGCCTTTTCGCACTGTACATGTAAATACAAATAAGTGCAGGAAAGTGCTTAAGACGCCATTGATAAGAGGTTTAACAGCCGGGCATTAAGCAATTGCGGTCTGCCAAGTGTGAGCGATCCTTAATGTGGAAACTTTGTTCTCAGAAGAAGTTCAGGAGAGTGGAAGGCGACAGAGAGCAGCCGCTGGAGATAGCGGAGGAGACGTTTATAAGCCGCAGGCTGGAAGAAGTGGAAATCACTTGATAATGAAGTGAAGGGAGGAAAGAAATGGTGTGCGATCCCAGATAACATTCCTGAGGAACCGGCAGCGTGATAGTGCTGGAGAGGGGCAAGGAATGCAGCCGTGGAAGATGATAACTGGCTCTGCTGTGAGGGGAGGGGAGCCCTTAACAGAGCCAAAACTGAAAAGTGTGAGCAATGGTATATACACTGTAGAGGCAATATATGGAATTCCTGGGCCTAGAGGGGCCCAACCAAGATGGGCATTCTCCCATATTCTGATGACTGCTGAGGATCTAGTATCTCTAAGGAAATTCCGCACAGAGATTTTGCAGCAGCAGAGTCCCATTGATATCAGTGGGATTCTGCTGCACTGTTCACACGGCTGAATTTCCGTGCCAGAAACACCAGTGTCCACAGAAAGAATAGACATGTCTATTGTTTCTGCAGAGTTCGCCTAGAAGTACATTGCCGTCAATGAGCCGGCACATTTCCGAGCGGTCCTAGTGCCGACATGTTCTGCTGGTGATCCGCTGTCAGGGGAATGTCCGCACGTGTAAACATAGCCTAAGAGTCAAGTAATGGGGGTGAGGGCCAAGCAGCAGGTTTTGGCTACTAGACATGTTCATTATTTATGCATCATAATAATAATAATACATTTGTTATTTGTAGTGCACACAGATTCCGCATTATTCTAGGCTAGGGTTGAGAAAATTGCTTTATTTTGAATTTCCTAAAAGTTTTGAATTTGCCAAACTTTTGGGATTCCTTTCAGATGAACTACTCAAAATGGTGTTGGTTAAGGTTGGGATTAGTTTAGGGTTACTACAGCCATAGAAAACTAATCCTCTATCCAAAGGATAGGGGATAAGTGTCCGATCGCGGAGGGTCCAACCACTGGAAACCCGTGCAATCTCCTGTATGGGGACCCGCCAGCTCTGCGCTGCTCATGCTCGTTTTGTCGACAGACACGCCCCCTCAATTCAGCTCTATGGGAGGGGGGGGGGGGATGCACGAATGCTGCATCTCCGCCTCTCCCATAGAGATACACGGAGGGGGCGTATGTGACACAGTGTCATGCTGCAGTCAACATTCCTCCTGCATGGGGAGAGCCGCATTTGGACCCCGGCAATCAGACACTTATCCCCTATCCGGCGGATAGGGGATGAGTGTACTATGGCTGCAGTGTTCCTTTAAGTTCAATAAAAGCTGTGCAATGCTTCATCTCTCCTGTGGTGGTGCTGTGGAGAAAGTGAACACATGCTTCATAGTAACTTAAAGGAGTAGTCCAGTAAAACAAAAAAAAATTACTCCCTATCCGCATGACTGCTGGGACCCCCCCGACATCTCCTGCCCAGCTCTCTGCACGAATACAGTGTGTCGATCACGGCACGATGCATCTCTATGGGAAAGCTGGAGATACCTCAACTCAGTTTTTTTTATACTGCATAACTCTTAAAAGTTTATCCAATATAAAGTGACTTTAGTAAGTGTCATACAGTAATGGACATGCTTACCAAGGATCTGTGCTTGTGTTGGTGGTAATTGGTTATGTCCTGTGTACCCAGTCACGCTGCTGGCTTGATTTTAGGAACTGGCTACTTCTGGGCTTCCGTGGCCTCCCTCAAATGACCTTTGCAGGAAAAAGGGGCATCAACTGATCAGGAGAATGACAGCCTTCAGCCATTAGGACTAGACTGGAGTTCAAAATTTTAAAAAGCTGGAGGGAGGCAGTTTTGGGAAAACTGGTGTAAAACAAGCAGCATGAGTGCAGCATGGACTATCATAGCTACGAGCAGTAAAGCTCTGTCACACAAGCCTTTCCTGTAAAATCACCATACGTGGCAAATCCTTGATATTTTGCCGTCACAATGGAGGTGCACAGAGTGCTTGAATGTACACAGAAGCTCGGACGCTGGTAACACATAGTAACGCCGCTCCAATACTCCCACAGCCCACAACAAAATTCTTTACAAGTGCATTTTTGTCTGTGTCACTAGGAAAGGGCTATCAGATGGCTGAGAACTATGCAAGCTATTCAGAGCCTCTAGGAGAGATGCCCAGGAATAAAACGGGCTCGGATAGCTGAGAATACTGCCATTCTATGTCACCGAGACGAGACCTTTACATACCCCCGTGTGACCAGATGAGACTTGTTTTAATCGCAAACCATGTCTTAACTGATGGCATATGTCTGATAACTACCCCAACTCGAGTGCCTGCCTTGTGCCATATAACGTCCTAACTGTTACATCAGTGTTGTTCTTCCAATGGCTCTAAAGAAGTATCCCAAAATGAATTATTGCTCAAATCCAGAATCTATTGGGAGTGTGATGACAGCACAGTGGGTCACGGATGATGTCATAACATTACTCCCAACAGACATCATTACTTAGAAGCCATGTGGTTGCTCACAGTAGATTGTGTGTGTTAAGTGGTCAACCCTGTAAAATACAAGTTATGACATCACTGCTTATGTGTAAAGTGACAAGAGTGACATCACATTGTACAATACAATTCATGATTTACAGGGTTGCCATCTCTACGTACAGTAAGTCACATGGCCTTTATTTCACAGGAGAGACATCACTGCTTAAGAAGGACATTAGTAATGTCACTATTTGCAAATACATTTTATCAATTACAGGAGTGACATCGCAACTCGCAGTGGGTCATGTGACACAAGGGTGCAGTGATGTCACTCCTTTAAATCATGACTTGTGCTTGACCGTGTGACAACACTCTTGTCCCTGGACAGTGATGTCATAACCCTCCAACCATAACTGAAGATGACACCCCTCAAACTGTGAGCAAGGGTCTCACTTCTGTAAATCAGAAATAGTTTTTAAACCGGGTTCACACCACGTTTTTGCAATACAGTTCCCGTATCAGGTTTATGAAAAATTGATTCCTCAAAACCGGACTAAACTGTATCAAAACGGGTGTACAAATGTAAATCTGTATATGGTTTAAAAAATTATGTCCAGTTGCATCAGTTACGGAAAAAAAACAACAAAAAAATGTATGTTTTAAACTTTTCACTCCATTATGAATAAAGTTTCACTTGTTTGATTGAAATTCCAAGAAAAAAAAAAAACTTTCGGTGTCAAAAACGGTATGGTACAAACCGCATGGAACCATACGCACATGCGGTTCTGTACGGTTCCTATTGACTCCCATGTTAAAAAAAATACTTATATGGTTTCCATACGGTTTTTCACCCGGACCAAAAACTGTGGTAGGTTACGGTTTTGGGTATGGGAAAAAAAAAAACAGACAAAACCGTACAGGATGCAAAATGGACACGACCTGATGCGGAGAGTCAATGCATACGGTTTTCAACGGAGAGTCAATGCATACAGTTTTCAATACGGTTCCGTACGGTTTTCACATTGAAAACGTATACGGGAACTGTATTGCAAAAATGTGGTGTGAACCCAGCCTAAGACATCGTATTGTGACATTACTCAGGCCACGTGATGTGATGCCCGTTGAGCTTTCACAGGACACGAGTGATGTCACACCATCTACATACAATTTTACATTTTCATATTTCATGACCCGTCTCACTGGCCGTGGAGTAGTGATGTCACCACCGCACCAGCTAATGGAATTTTTTCTCTTTTTTTGATAGTCTTTGTCATATTGACAGGAGGGGATGTCTCAGGGGCCGGGGATTGTCTGCACACAAGGGTGGGCAGCATGAAGAGGTGGGTATGACCCTGCTTGTAAACGTCTGCTGCCACAGAGCAAACTATCGCCACCGCCTTCCTCTCCAGACACAAGTCCTATTATTGGCACATCCTCAAATACCCAGCACTTCTTAATTTCCTTCACTATCTTTCCACAATAGGATTGGCCAAAAGCTTTCCTTTATTTTGGGGAAGCGCCTCATTCTCTCTCAGACTTCAAAGGGAGTAGGTTACAGTAAAACACAATCCCGGCCTGCGAGACGCAGGCACATGTAACCTCTGACCTCTGTTACTGTGGATCCATCAGAAAGGAAACCATCATCACCCGGCTTAAAGGGATTAATATAAACAGTACTTAGAAGCAGCGTTGGGAGGAGTTTGGTGGAGGCTCGGGTGGATGGTGCTGCATGATGGGCCACATATCGCTCCGCATATTCTGTGATGCTCCAGATTACATGGCCCTATAGTAAATAATAAGATAGTAACAGAGATCTTATTTATCTATGTTTCACTTTAATGTATTATTTTCTGTGTATGGTACCCTTACTTAAAGGGGTATTCCGGTTTTATACATTTCATCTCCTATCCAAAGGACAGGGGATAAGATGTATGATCACAGGGGTCCCGCCTCTGGGACCCCCACAATCTCTGTGCAGCCCCCAGCATTCTGTGCTGCCTCAGAGACGTGACAGCCACGCCCCTAGTGACGTCCTGCCATGCCCCCTCCATTCATGTCTATGCGAGGGGGCGTGACCGCTGCCACGTCAATTCCTTCTGTTCACTGCAGAGGTCCCCCTCCAAGTCCTCAAGGCCACCAACAGTCCAGCAATTGATTTTTTTCCTCTTCTATTCCAATTGAGTAACTGAAAAAAACGGGACCACAAGGACTGGGTTGGGAAACACTCTTACAAGACAGTCCTGTAGCTCACTGTGAGATAAAATTACAGATGCCAATACAAGTCTATAGAGGAGGGAGAAGAGAGGAATGGTGCCTGGAGAGACACAGAAGCTGCAGACAGACACAGCCAAGAGACAACTGTAACTAAGAGATCCTACACCAAGGCTGCATTCACAGTTTAGACTACTCACTGCTGCTTTATTATGCCTTCCATGCTGCTGCTGCATTATTAGGCTGTGCATAAAGACCTTTAAAAGGGGTACTCCGGGGGAATACCTTTTTTTTTTTTTTTTTAAATAAACTGATGCTAGAAAGTTAAACAGATTTTTAATTTACTTGTATTAAAAAATCTTAATTCTTCCAGTACTGTACACTACAGAGGAAATTCTTTTCTTTTTGGATTTTTTTTTCTGTCGCAACCACAGTGCTCTCTGCTGACACCTCTGTCCACGTGAGGAACTGTCCAGAGCAGGAGAAAATCCCCATAGCAAACCTCTCCTGCTCTGGACAGTTCCTAAAATGGACAGAAGTATCAGCAGAGAGCACTGTGGTCGTGACAGAAAAGAAATCCCAAAAGAAAATAATTTCCTCTGTAGTATACAGCCGCTAATAAGTACTGGAAAGATTAAGATTTTTTAATAGAATTAATTTACAAATCTGTTTAACTTTCTGGCACCAGTTGATTTAAAAAAAATAAAAATAAAAAAGTTTTCCACCGGAGTAACCCTTTAAAAGCGGTTGTTGCACAGGACTCTGGAAGCTGGAGGACCAGCCCAGCTTTTCCAACCACTGTAAATAAGTTATCTTTAGAAAAACCATGGTTAATTATGGCTGCCCATGTAATGCATGACCATGTTGGGTGCTTATATACTCTAGTAAGGCACGAGGGCAGACATTGTCTTTACTAGACTACCCCACATTTATACATTTATTTCAGCTTAAAGGGGTTCTTCAGCATAAGGTGATTTTAGTACATACCTGGCAGGCAGTAATGGACATGTTTAGGAAGGATCTGCGCTTGTCTTGGGGCTAAATGGCTATGTTGTGAGATTACCATAATACTGTGGCTAGCTTTTGGTGAACTGGTATTTCCTGTTTGACGCTTCTTTTTTTGACTACAAATCCCACAATTCCATTTTCCTCCCTCCCACACATCAGCCACCCCACCCATTGAAACATAAATGAGCTGCATCCATTCAAAAGACCTGTGGTTTTCAATCAGGGTGCCTACAAGCTGTTGCATTAGTTGCAGATTGATCTCTCTCCCACCAAGCGATCGGTCCACCCATTGAAACAGACAGCTGACTAGTGAGTCATCAGCTGACTAGTGAGTCAGTGAGTCAGGTCTCGGCCGCATTGCAAGCTGGGAAAATCTGAGACAACAGTCATTTTGTATGCTGGTAAAAATAAATAGTGGGGTGAAAATCACAGAAGAATTGTGAGAAAACCGTCACACACAGAGGTACAGACACTATATTATGAACTACACTAACTTTACAGCCCCTGTAGCATAGTCAAATAAAAAAAATTCCTGGAATACCACTTTAAGGATGTGATTGGGGGCAGGGTTGGGGGGCTCAGCTTGGATGCCCACATTTTTGCCAAATACGAGCTAGAAAATGGCTCTATACAGGTCATCTGTACATTAATCATTCTACTGCTTTCAATGAGTGCTACATAGTGAGGCACAGTAAGGTTTTAACGACCCTAGTGATTGTGGGATCCTGTGGCTGGGTGTGGGTTGTTGGAAAAGGACTATTCCATTAATGGATACTCGACTATACGGCTTAACACTCCACAATACAACGGCATCAGGTGACATACAGACCGTAATAATCTACAGACCCATGTGTCAGTATTTAGCCACCTTGTCCAAATCTGCTTAGAAGCCGCCCAGCAGCGTCCTGAGCTTTCTTAAAGGAATTAACGAAAGCTTCAGACTGACACAACCCTAATTAGTTAACAAATGTTTAATTGTTATAGACCCCCCCCCCCCCCCTCCCCCGGCCGCTATTGTGGCGGCCGCTGTCTTCCCGTCTCCTCCGCCGATGTCTTTGTCGTCCTGTAGACTGTGCCATGCTAATGCATTAGTCTGAGAGAAGAGCCATCTGTCACAGGGTCCGCTCTCTTTAATCCCAGTCAGTCTGAACAGCAACTTAAGAATTTTCTCTCAATGACTCCATTGCATTAGAGGAGAGGATTTCCTGAAGCTTATTGTCATAGTGTGATGCAGCCAAAGCGACTAAAAAATCCCTTTTAATATGTGGAAAGAAGCCGGCAGACGCCTCCTGCTCTCCGCACATTAACCCATTTTCACAGAGACGTGGAGGGTGACCTGTGATGACTCTATTAGCTCAGGCCGTGAATAGCGGGGTGTCTGCGGGGCGATCTGCTGCCTCTATTGTTGGTCTTATCATTGGTTCCTTTTGTCTGTGACTGGTCTGAGTCTATTAAAGTATTGAGGGTAAATTAGGCTGCTGGGAGCCATTGTACATATTACATTACACCAGTGTTTCCCAACCAGGGTGCCTCCAGCTCTTGCAAAACTACAACTCCCAGCATGCTCGGACAGCCAAAGGCTGTCCGAGCATGCTGGGAGTTGTAGTTTTTCAACAGCTGGAGGCAGCCTGGTTGGGAAACACTGCATTACACCATAAAGTAACACTGGAAGGATTGATTAGATAGATAGATAGATAGATACAGTATCCCCCATAAGTGAGTCCACCCCTCACATTTTTGTAAATATTAATTTCCTATATTTTCAAGGGACAAAACTGAAGAAATGATCCTCTGCTACAATGTAAAGTAGTGAGTGCACAGCCTGTACAACAGAGTTTAATGTTGTGTCTCCTCAATATAACTCAAGACACATCCATTAAAGGGGTTATCCAGGAAAACTTATAATATATATATATATATATATATATATATATATATATATATATATATATATATATATATATCTCAACTGGCTCCAGAAAGTTAAACAGATTTGTAAATTACTTCTATTAAAAAATCTTAATCCTTTCAGTACTTATGAGCTTCTGAAGTTAAGGTTGTTCTTTTCTGTCTAAGTGCTCTCTGATGACACGTGTCTCGGGAACCGCCTAGTCTAGAAGCAAATCCCCATAGCAAACCTCTTCTAAACTGGGTGTTTCCCGAGACACGTGTCATCAGAGAGCACTTAGACAGAAAAGAACAACCTTAACTTCAGACGCTCATAAGTACTGAAAGGATTAAGATTTTTTAATAGATGTAATTTACAAATCTGTTTAACTTTCTGGTGCCAGTTGATATATATAAAAAAGGTTTTTCCTGGAATACCCCTTTAATGTCTAAACCTTGGCAACAAAAAAGTGGATACACCCCTAAGTGGAAATGTCCAAATTGGGCACAAATAGCCATTTTCCCCGATAATGTAACAAGGTCTTAGGTGTGAATGGGGAGCAGGTGTCTTAAATTTGGTATTATCGCTCTCACACTCTCTGGTCACTTGAAGTTCAACAGAAAATCAGAAACAGAGAATCAGAAAAAAAAAATTGCTGCTGTGTATAAAGATGGCTTTGAAACTGAGCTGCAGTCCAGTGGGCAAGTACATATAAAAAACAAAACGGGGTTAAAACCAGTTGAAATGTCTCTTTTTGTAAATGAAATGGAATAAACACTATTATTATTTTGTGTGTATATATATATATATATATATATATATATATAGATGATAGATATGGTAAGGACAGATCGATATGAGATAGATATGAAATAGATAAATGAGAGAGATAGATATGAGATACAGTCATGGCTGTAAATGTTGGCACCCCTGAAATTTTTCTAGAAAATTAAGTATTTCTCACAGGAAAGGATTGCAGTAACACATGTTTTGCTATACACATGTTTATTCCCTTTGTGTGTGTGTATTGGAACTAAACCAAAAAAATGGAGGAAAAAAAAGCAAATTGGACATAATGTCACATCAAACTCCAAAAATGGGCTGGACAAAATTATTGGCACCCTTTCAAAATTGTGGAAAAATAAGATTGTTTCAAGCATGTGATGGAGAGAAGGTCGCTTAGTCTTTGCATTGTGTGTCTGTGTGCGCCACACTAAGCCTGGGCAACAGAAAGAGGAGAAGAGAACTGTCTGAGGACCTGAGAACCAAAATTGTGGAAAAATATCAATCCCAAGGTTACAAGTCCATCTCCAGAGCGCTAGATTTGCCTTTGTCCACAGTGCGCAACATCATCAAGAAGTTTGCAACCCATGGCAATGTAGATAATCTCCCTGGGCGTGGACGGAAGAGGAAAAATTGATGAAAGGGGTCAACGCAGGATAGTCCGGATGGTGGATAAGCAGCCCCAAACAAGTTCCAATGATATTCAAGCTGTCCTGTAGGCTCAGGGAGCATCAGTGTCAGCGCAAACTATCCGTCGACATTTAAATGAAATGCTATGGCAGGAGACCCAGGAGGACCCCACTGCTGACACAGAAACATAAAAAAGCAAAACTACATTTTGCCAAAATGAACTTGAGTAAGCCAAAATCCTTCTGGGAAAACGTCTTGTGGACAGATGAGACCAAGATAGAGCTTTTTGGTAAAGCACATCAGTCTACTGTTTACCGAAAACAGAATGAGGCCTACAAAGAAAAGAACACAGTACCTACAGTGAAATATGGTGGAGGTTCAATGATGTTTTGGGGTTGTTTTGCTGCCTCTGGCACTGGGGGCCTTGAACGTGTGCAAGGCATCATGAAATCTGAGGATTACCAACGGATTTTGGGTCGCACTGTACAGCCCAGTGTCAGAAAGCTGGGTTTGCGTCCAAGATCTTGGGTCTTCCAGCAGGACAATGACCCCAAACATACTTCAAAAAGCCCCAGAAATGGATGGCAACAAAGCGCTGGGGAGTTCTGAAGTGGCAGCAATGAGTCCAGATCTAAATCCCATTGAACACCTGTGGAGAGATCTTAAAATCGCTGTTGGGAAAAGGCGCCTTCCAATAAGAGAGACCTGGAGCAGTTTGCAAAGGAAGAGTGGTCCAACATTCCGGCTGAGAGGTGTAAGAAGCTTATTGATCGTTATAGGAAGCGACTGATTTCAGTTATTATTTCCAAAGGGTGTGCAACAAAAAAAAAAAGTTAAGGGTGCCAATAATTTTGTCCAGCCCATTTTTGGAGTTTGGCGTGACATTATGTCCAATTTGCTTTCCCTTTTTTGGTTTAGTTCCAATACACACAAAGGGAATACACGTGTATAGCAAAACGTGTTACTGCAATCCTTTTCTGTAAGAAATACTCAATTTTCTAGAATAATTTCAGGGGTGCCAACATTTACGGCCATGACTGTAGAAATAAGATAGATCTGAGATAGATGGGCAAAGATATATAGACATAAGTGAATGACAGATGTAGGGCCAGATTAAGGCTGCCTGGAAGACGGAGCACTACATTATGATGCCCTCCCGACAGTTCCCCCACATTAGGTTGTAGTTCCCCCAGATTAGGTGCAGTATAAGTCCCCGCACATTAGGTTGGCAGTACAGTTCCCCGCATATTATGTGTGCAGTAAAGTACCCCCACATTAGCTGTGCAGTACAGTTCCCCCACATTAGCTGTGCAGTACAGTTCCCCCACATTCGGTTGGCAGTATAGTCCCCCACAATAGGTGCAGTATAGTCCCTCACACTAGGTGCAGTATAGTCCCTCACACTAGGTGCAGTATAGTCCCCCACAATAGGTGCAGTATAGTCCCTCACACTAGGTGCAGTATAGTCCCCCACAATAGGTGCAGTATAGTCCCCCACAATAGGTGCAGTATAGTCCCTCACACTAGGTGCAGTATAGTCCCTCACACTAGGTGCAGTATAGTCCCCACAATAGGTGCAGTATAGTCCCCCACAATAGGTGCAGTATAGTCCCCCACAATAGGTGCAGTATAGTCCCTCACACTAGGTGCAGTATAGTCCCCCACACTAGGTGCAGTATAGTCCCTCACACTAGGTGCAGTATAGTCCCCCACAATAGGTGCAGTATAGTCCCCCACAATAGGTGCAGTATAGTCCCCCACAATAGGTGCAGTATAGTCCCCCACAATAGGTGCAGTATAGTCCCCCACAATAGGTGCAGTATAGTCCCCCACAATAGGTAGGGGTGTGAATCGCCAAGAATTTGGCGATTCGATTCGAATCGCGATACCAGTGTGGCGATTCGATATATCGCGATATATCGCGATACCGTCTAGGTGCCGATACATCGCGATATATCGCCCACCTGGGAGCATTCATAGATCCCAATAGACGCCGCTGTCAGCTTTGACAGCGGCGATCTAGTACTCCGGTGCTCACTTTTCTCATGTTATCCCGTCCGGGCTGCAAAATAAAATAAAACGCACTTTCTCTTACCTGCCAACGAGCCCACGGAGCTCCGGTACAGTCCGGTACAGGTGTTCGGTCCCCGGGCTGTATTCTTCTTACTTCCTGTTAGTCCGGCACGTCACATGGAGCTTCAGCCTATCACCAGCCGCAGCGATGTCCCGCCTCCGCTGGTGATAGGCTGAAGCTCCATGTGACGTGCCGGACTAACAGGAAGTAAGAAGAATACAGCCCGGGGACCGAACACCTGTACCGGACTGTACCGGAGCTCCGCGGGCTCGTTGGCAGGTAAGAAAAGTGCGTTTTATTAAAAATTCCACATCCCTAAAAGAATCGATTCAAAAATATTTTTAATCGATTCTGTATCGGCAAATGAAAAATCGCGATTATCGCGAGAATCGATTTTTTCTTACATCCCTAACAATAGGTGCAGTATAGTCCCCCACAATAGGTGCAGTATAGTCCCCCACAATAGGTGCAGTATAGTCCCCCACAATAGGTGCAGTATAGTCCCCCACAATAGGTGCAGTATAGTCCCCCACAATAGGTGCAGTATAGTCCCCCACAATAGGTGCAGTACAGTTCCCCCACAATAGGTGCAGTACAGTTCCCCCACAATAGGTGCAGTACAGTTCCCCCACAATAGGTGCAGTACAGTTCCCCCACAATAGGTGCAATACAGTTCCCACACAATAGGTGCAGTACAGTTCCCACACAATAGGTGCAGTACAGTTCCCACACAATAGGTGCAGTACAGTTCCCCCACATTACGTAGGCAGTATAGTCCCCCACATTAGGTTGGCAGTATAGTCCCCCACATTAGGTGCAGTATAGTCCCCCACATTAGGTTGGCAGTATAGTCCCCCACATTAGGTTGGCAGTATAGTCCCCCACATTAGGTTGGCAGTATAGTCCCCCACATTAGGTTGGCAGTATAGTCCCCCACATTAGGTGCAGTATAGTTCCCCCACAGACATACAGCCTTCAGCCATATACAGTGTATGCCTGTTTACTGCCCCACTTCAGTATTCCGACCACTGCTCCGGGGTCACAATCTACTGCTATGGCCTATGCGCCATAGCAGTAGGTCCCGGGACCGGAGGAGAGGTGGTCGGAATACTGAAGATGACGTGCCGCTGGTGACTTACCATGCGCGCGCGTCCTCCTCACTGCTCCGCTCTTCTATGGGAGCACGCACAGTGACGTCCCTGCGTGCGCTACCTCCCGGCAGCCCCTGCGTTTTTAAAGTTAACGCGGGGCCGCAGAGAGGTAACCGGGGCATCCTTGTGTCCTGAACAGATTTTTGGGGACACAGGGATGTCCCGAATGTGACGGGGGCCCAGAGCAGTCGCTCCATGAGCGCCAATCATGATCCGGCCCGGGACAGATGATAAATACAGAAACATAGATATAAGTAAATAGAAAGATAGATGGATATGACAGATAAAACTAAATGACACAGATAGATGTGATAGATATAGAGACAGAATATAGAATTAGAAAAGGGGAAAAAAACCTAAGTTAGATGAAGGAATGTGGCTGCTCTCTTGGCATGCAGGCGGAGAGGGGTTAAGGCGGACCAGGCGGTATTTATCTATGGTCTGCTTCACAGACGGCTCTGGAGTCCCACCCTGTAATGCTGACCTGTAATTCACCGAGCCTAGGGGCGGTTATACAGGCTTCTCCATTTAGAGCTGTTTTTTATTTATAGAGGGGAGAAGAACTTGATGTTTCTTTTATTGGAGCTGTCGAGCCTGGGCCGGACTGAAATATAAATAATCTCCCCGAGCTCAGGGGTTCATGGTAAGTGTGTCCTTCTCCCAACTTCACCGCAGTTTATATGAAATGCATGAGGTCTTGCTGGTGTGGAAACACAACCACGCTGCTGGGAAAACATTGCTAAAAAGTCTCAATTCCTTTCCACAGAGCTGATCATAGGGTTTTTTTTTTTTTCTCTAAATACTGCAGGATATGGGAAATTTGCACAGTCAGAAGATTTGGGAAGGTGATGACAATTTTTCAGAGGTCAGGTCAACATCCAATGTAGCCATAGGGCAGTACTTCCCAACATGGGTGCCTCCAGCTGTTGCAAAAATACAACTCCCAGCATGCCCGGACAGCCAAAGGCTGTCCGGGCATGCTGGGAGTTGTAGTTTTGCAATAGCTGGAGGCACCCTGGTTGGTAAACCGTGCCAGAGGTGAAGAGGATGGGATCAATACTGGGCAATCCCAATGTAAGAAGCCAACTTGGGCTCAGATGGGGACCTGCTGTGGTCAAGGGGGGCGACCAATGTGTACTCACAATCTAGGCCAGTGTTTCCCAACCAAGGTCCCTTCGGCTTTGCAAAACTACAACTCTCAGCATGTAAGCATGGAAGTTGTAGTTGGCAGAACTTAACATTCATGCGTATGGAGCGGCCGCATTAGAGCGCTGTTGACCAAAACGAATGTTGGGGCCACAGCTATTGAAGGTGTATCGATTCGGCACCTTTGGGTTACATCTGTCATTCAACAGATACCAATGGTGCCCAACAAACCTCACTGAGCTACAGTGGGGTCTGTCCGGATGTCTTTGGCAAGACTACCCCTGGACGTTCTGAATGGAGTCACTGATAAGTGTGAACACAAGAAGTGTTCTTTCACTAGGATGTGCCATAGCTTCACTATCCATCTCTGGGACCCATACCTATCTAGTAAACAAGGGGTACACTGTGCTGGCCTATACACCTAGATGTGCATGTAACTGCAGCCAGAGATCACTAAAACATTATTTGCCAATCCCCAATGTAAAATTTTTAATAGTATATTATAAAATCTTATGGCACAACAATCATTTTAAAAACACCAATGTCACCAGTGTGGATATAGTGCCTCTGCTGTTATAACTATCACCACATGGGAGAGTGACCAAACGTAACACAGCGTTTCTGGATAAAGTATTGCTGTTGGTAGCTTGAGTTGATATACATACATATAAAACAAAAGCAACAAAAAGATTTTAAAACTGAAACACATAGCCCCCTGACATGTTTTGCTCCTCAGAGCTTCATCAGAGGTCTGGGCTAATGGTTTTATCCTAGACCTCTGATGAAGCTCTGAGGAGAGAAACATGTCAAACATTAAATGTTAAGTTATACAGTTATTAGTGTTCCCTGGTAAGGGATCTAGTGGAGTTAGTAGTTCATAACCCTTTTCTTCACTGGGGAGTTTGTAACCACAGCCAGTCCCATTTATCTGAAGAAAGAAAATAGAAAAAAAAATCCAAAAATGGCGCTATCCCATAAAAAGAAAGGATGGCTACCTTAGTTAGAAAACAGTACTTTATTGTAAAAGACAGTCTACATGTACATCCAAGGCAAGACGCATTTCGGGTATTATCCTACCCTTTATCAATTGTAGATGTGTAATTGATAAAGGGTAGGATAATACCCGAAACGCATCTTGCCTTGTATGTACATGTAGACTGTATTTTACAATAAAGTAAGTTTGCTAACTAAGATAGCCATCCTTGCTTTTTATGGGATAGCGCCATTTTTTTTTTTTTTTCTATTTTCTTTATTTTCCTATTACTGGATCCAGTGCCACAGTTCCTGGTCAAGCTTCTACGGCCTGCAATCCCTAAGTTACCCTGCATACAGGGGTGATATGCATAACCTCAAGGTTACATCAGGTGAGAGTCCATACTCCAGACCCCCACAGGATTACACAAGGCGCTGTCCTCACTTTTTTTGCACATTTACCTGAATGGCTGTCCAGGGCAAAAACAGTAGAAGTCACGGCGCTAAACCAGCGGTGCCTTCCCATTGTTCTTAGAATTGGTTCATAAAAGTAAGTATGTGTGCATATGCCATAATTATCTTAAAAATGACCCCCAACTATTGGGAGAACCAACATCTCTTAACCATCGCCACCATCACCCCCCACCTGCCATCAGACGGAAAGGTTGTTGTATACTAATGGAGGTGTTAGCGCAGGTGCAGAATTTTCTTCATGCAAAAAAAAAAAAAAAAAAGGAATTCCAGAGCGGTTTAGAAACGATTCATTGTCTTAGAAAGCACCTTACTATATACGTGTGTCTGTGTGTGTGTGTGTGTGTGTGTGTGTGTAAAATATATTATATATATATATATATATATATATATATATATATATATATATATATACACACACATACATACATACACACACACATACACATATATACACACAGGAGCAATAGTGGACACTCACGGGGAATAAAAGTGTTCGCTATTGAGAGATGTCCCTTACTGGGAAAAAAGGCTCAAAAATCTTCCTAAATGACAGAACACTGTCCTGTACTCACTCCAGAGTGTAATTACCTATAGAACACAATAAAAAGCAATATTACAGTACAATCTCCCAGTGCCGTTAAACTTTCCCTTATCTCCCCGGCATGATTTCCTCCCCCCTTTTATACCGTGTGCCATCTTATCCCCCGTGCATTGTGCCAAATTATCCCCCTTTACTTCCTGTACCACATAATTTCCTCTTGATCCCCCTGAGCCATTTCATTCACCCTTTATTGCCTTCTGTGTAAATTCATCTCTCCCTCTTTATGAAGTGGCACAGGGGGATAAGGGGGAATAAAATGGCACAGGGGTTGGTAAATAGGGGGTGATAAATTTGAACAGAGGGCATTAAAGGGGGAACAAAATAGCACAGGGGGATAAAGAGGAAATTATTTGGCACAGGGCATAATAAAGGGGGGATTATTTGGCACAGGGCAATAAAGTGGCACGTGGGGGAGATCAGGGAAGAAGGAGGATGAATGATGTGGCTGGCGGATGTACTGTTTAAACATCGGTCTTCTGCTTCTGTGCTGGGGCTTCTGCAGGGCCACTTACTGGGGTATTGGCTGTTCCCCCTGACTGTGACCCTGTGTTCAAGGTAGGGGCAGAAAATAAGCCTGGTTGTTCCCTAATGGGAGTATTTTGTCCCCTAATGGAAATGTTTTGTCCCTTAATTGGAGTGTTTTGTCCCCTATTGGGTGTGTCCGTGTCCGCTATAGGAATGTCCTCTATTCGGAGGGTGCAAATACATTAAGTCTTATGGGACTCTGCCAGGGAATTAAAAACTGTTCGCTATTGGGACATGTCCCCTATTGGGAGGTGTCCACCAAGAGAGATTTTAATATAATAAATAAATATATGTGTATATAGTAATTTGAAGTTCAATAAAAAGGTATTACAAGAGTCTGCAACATTCTAAGATTTAGCATTTGCATTACTGGACTAATACAACTACTCCTAAACTTTACAAAATACTGTTTGTCCAATAAAAAAGTTATTACAAGAAAAAAATATATATCAAAAAAAGCATAAAAACTAAATAAAACACACACCAGCCCATATAAATAATACAGACTGCAATTTTCTAAACACACAAAAAAATTTACATTATTCCAAGAAAATTTGTGATCCATATTCTTGCAGAAATTTCTAAGAAAGATAATGAATAAGCCAAGTCATATGTCTACAAGGAGATCCTGCAATGCTCCGCAGAGAAAGCATGACACGCTGAGGAACGAGATACTGAAGCGGGACTGTGCGCCCAAGAAAGCTGGCAGTGGCGCCATCTGTTGGCGGAGCACTAAATTACCACAAATCTCCTCTAAAACTTTCTACGATCTCCAAGGGGTTGTGACACATCCGATGTAACGGCTATATAATGGCGGCCAATGGCACAGATTCCAGGCGGATCCGCTGCTCTGGTTTGTTCTGCACACAATCATCTTTTATTGGAAGAAAACGAGAGACACGGTCTGTGCACACAATGGCCCCATTATGTGCAGCAACTAATCAGCTTTTTACTGTGCTATTCTAGGGCACATTCACTGAAGGCGTTAATGGGGTGCCAGGGAGGAAAGACATGTGGTTTATGCTACAATGTTACCACCATCGCAGGTTTAGAAAAGCAACAATTCCAAGGGGAACATCCCTCGAAGCTTTGATACAAAAAAAGAGCAATTGTGGTGCCGCAACCATGTGTCTTCTGCAATTCTGTATCAATATTGCTCTGTGTCCGTATACTTGTAATGTATACTGTCCTCTAATGAAGGAAGGAAAGATGCTTGGCCGGGTGTCATATAAAAGGTACCTCTGCAAATAAACCGCCCACCATGCTGGGGTATTTTCTCTATTCTCTACTATCAGATCTGGTGGGAGAAATTTTTTGGAGGCATAATATACCACCATTTATTATTATTATTATTATTATTATTATTATTA